>NW_021633306.1:0-87591 GCF_004799145.2 Neltuma alba | reverse complement strand
TTTTAGGTAGAAACAACATACCTTAATAAACTAGCAAATTAAAACATATATAAACAATTGAATGAAATCGAAGAAAATAATAGAAGAGAATATTGTGGCCTTCCAATGCTAATAAGCTAGAATGCACCATCATCACCATCATTGATTCCTCATTCAACTTCATCACATAGACACTTAATGGCCCTAACCTTGTGGCCTTCAATCCTTCAACGACAATATCACGGGGATAATTTAGGAAGGGATTGGCGTGAGGTTGGATTAGAAAAAGAAGAGAGGAGAGGAAGATAAGGGAACCATTGGGCTGAGGAAGTTACCGGCAAAGGCGAGACCGACAATCAACTCCCTAAGTAATCGACGGCTAGTGCGTTGAGCGGCAAAGATTCGTGGACGAAGAAGAGTGTGGCTGCAGAGCAACGGAAGAGGACGATCGTTAAATGTAGAGGCTAGGGTTCTTCGATGGAAATTTGAATTTGAAGTTTCTTGATGCAAGTTAAAAATCCCCGAGAGTTTTTCTATAATTATTATTTTAATTAAAATCTTAATTGCTTAATAATTAGAGATGATCTGGCAGCCAGCTAAGATTAAAATGTTGTGAGTTGTTATATTCTGATTAGCCAGAGTACAAATGAGGTGGTGCTCCAGACGCACACATTCTCAACTATCTCAGCATATTGCCAAAATTAGTAAAAACTCACGCCACAATGTCCTTATACATCTGTGAGGGTGGGTTAATTAATTAATTTTGTACATGTATTACTATTTTAAACAATTACTAGACATGATAACATTTTTTTAGACCAGCCATAACTTTTAAATATATGCTTCCTCTCATTTAAAAATGTAAGAACTAGTTAGAAAATTGGTGTTGATTATAAATATAAGAGTTCCATCCATTTGTTTCTGAAATTTATAATTTTTTTAAACCATGCCAATTGGTGGGAATGTTAAGAGAATTTTTATGAAAAGATGGTTATAATACAAGTGATTAAATAGGTTATTTAGAAAAATCAAAACATATTCATTATAAAAATTAATTTAACTAATTTTTAACATATGTAAATTAGTTATTATCTTCAATCTTATACAGAAGTATTGCATCACTAATTTATAAGTCAAGAACCACTAAGTGGTGTGTAAAGTATGAATGTGTGGCGTCTTGTCCTATGAAAAGACAACTAATTTATAAAAATTAAATAATTAGTTATTTATTTATAATAAATATGTGTTGAGTTTTTTTAAATGCCTCATTCATTTACATTAGAAACTTTTTTTCATTGATGAAAACCCACCTCATTATATGCCATCAATATTGTTGTTTGGGAAACTAAATTTAAAGTTGTGAAGCAAAATCAACTAAGTCCTGTATTTGGAATCAAAATAAATTTCTCAATTGATTTTTATATTTTTAAACATAAAAATATTCCTCCAATTCTAAATATAAAATTCTTATATACACTATATAAAAGTTTTATATTTAAGACGGGAAGAGTAATAAATTTTGTAGACTTATGGCTAAATATGACTTTGTAATTGCATACAGCAGCTATGAGCAATCACCAAATTAAGAATTAATGACTTTTCAGTGGTCCCCACAATACGACACGCTGTGAACTTTGCTACTGGTCCCTTCCGGCTTGCCCGTATGCACAGAGAAGTGTGGTACCATCACCATGTGTATTATTACTATTGCATCTTCTATTTATAAGATTTTATTTATAGGTTATAAACAAAATCTTATAAATAAAAATAGAGATATTACTTCCTCTTTCCTTTTTTATTATAAGAGACATTTGATACTTATAGCATATTCCTATATATAAGAGACACTTAAAAGTTGTCTCTATTTTTTTGTGTTGATTTCCTATTTTAACCCATATTTATTGTCTCCAACTCACACTCTCTCTCCTTCCCACTTCTCTTTCTTTTAATAATTTAATTGTTCTCTCTCCTTATTAACGAAGGTATTTTAAAAAAAAATTATATTTTTTACACATTGATTGTTCTTAACTAATTTTAACTGCTTTTTTTATCAATGTAATTCGGTTATTTGTCTCTTATAATAAGGAACGGAGGGAGTATCATCATCATCATCATATCTAACAATTAATATAAAAACTAAATAACAAATTTGAGAAAAAAATCCAAAAAAATATATCTTAAATTACACTATAAAAAGAGTTTTATATTTAAGACCAAAAGAGTAGTAAATAAAACTGATTTAAAATTTTAAAATTCAAAAAATGTTTTCTTAAAATTTTTCAAATTAAAAAAATTAATCAAGTTTGTTATTTATAATAAATATGCATCAAATTTTTTAAATTATCTTTTATAATCATATGTACTGACATTAATATGAATATTTTTAATGCATATAAATAAAAAAAGAAATAGATAATAAATATAAAATACGTTATTTTAAGATGAGGTATAGACGTTGGGAAATCGAAAATATCACAAAACGAGAACAAAAGCGCGCGATAAATTTGGACGGGAAGTGTGTGGGTGAGTTCAAAGCCGATTGGCCCACACTATTATAAGCGTCAACCATATTCTCTTTTTTTTAAAAATATCCAAATATATTTATACATGTTAAAATCAACCATGAAGAAAGTGAATGAGAACACATGTCTATGTCTTTAATTTCAACAAAATGTGCTTCATCACAGGCTCTTGAACTTGATTAATACTTCTCCGGTCCTTAATATAAGACCCATTTAACTAATTTGATTAGATTAAGGAAGTTAGGTAAGTTAGTTAATTATAAGAAATGTGACACATTTTTCCTAAAACACCATAATCATCTTTCTTAATACCTCCTCTCCCTCTTCTACTTGATATGGTTGAGGGAGTATCCATAGGAGTAATTTAGAGAAAAACAATAGATATGAGAAATAGTTCTTATATTTAGGACCAAAACCAACTCAACAATTGGGTTCTATATTAAGGACCGGAGGAGTATATGCATTAGGTCATGTCCAAACTTGTCCAAATATCGCCAAATAAATAAGATCAGTTTATAGAGAATAAATCAAAGAAATAACTGGCAATCACAATATTATATAAATTTAAGTGTCTAATAAGTATGAAAAATATAAAAAGTATGAAATGAAAGTCATAAGTTCATTATGCTCTTGATGAAGGAATTTCTCACATAATGATAATTAACACGCTAATATGAATATAAAGTTTTCAAAAGGATGAATGGCCAAAAATAAATTTGTGTATTGAAGAGACATGAACCAAGCCCAAAAATGAGTCTATCAATCCCTTTTAATGGTGTGTGCTTGGTAGTATGGTTATTGTGAGTTCTTATTTTACTATCTCGGGTCTTAAATATAAGAACTAATTGATTAATTTGAGTATATTAAGAAAATAAGTTAAGTTAGTTATTTGTAATAAATATGTATTATTTTTTCTAAAATATCTTTACTAATCAAGTTTATTGGCTAGAATTATCATTATTAAAAGAACTATCTTGGGAAAAAATAAACAAATATGAGAGACAAAATAGATTGTGGTTTTATATTTATGACTAAAATAAAAATCAAATGAGATTTTATACTAAGTATCGAGTAGTATCTTATTTAAATATGTCGGGAAAACAACTCGTATAGTGCTCAATTATTCGTCTTCTGTTGTTCTTTCCTTTCTTTGTAGTTTTCCATTCGCCAAGTTCACTTTTTTATTTCGTCTGGCAGTTTAGTCATTGCTGATCTTCTCAAACCTGGACACTGAAACACCATCTTGTTGAAGAAACGACCAGAAAAGTGTCCTAAAGGTGAGGATAATGCCACAGACACCAGGTAGAGACAATGTTGTTCCACATGTTTCAGTGTTTAAGGTAACATAGTAGTGCGTCTAAAAGCAGAACACCAATCAGGAAAGATAACTAAACACACCAAACCAAAGACAGAGCACACGATATGGGAGACAAAACACATTACAGATATCTCCTCCCTTTCTCTTTAATAAACCAAACACTGCGTAAATTTTGATGCGTATAGCTGAAAGAAAGATAATTTAGAGCCCGTTTAGAATAGCTTATAAGTAGCTTTCCAATCATAATTTACAAAATACGAAGTATATATGTGAGAGAAGTTTTGTTTTGGTTTATGTGAAACGTGTTTATAAGTGATTTCAATTGTAATAGCAAAGAGACTTTATGGTAATTAGTAGTCATATTGCATTAATAATCAATAGATAGTTTAGCAATATAATTGCATTTGAATGACAATATTTATTATAATAACTATTAACTTTAATCTAAATAAGTCATTGGCTTATATTAAGGAGTCAAGTTTATGTTGAATAGTACATGATACATTTTGTACTATTCATGAATACATGGTCGATCACTTAATTTTTGGCTTGAAAGGCAAGGATGAGGAATACATACAACGATGCTTCCAACGCAGCAAAACATGGACCAGGGACCATAAATTATAGAAAGCTTAGAGATGAGATGCTAAACAACTTTGCCTAATCAACTTCTCCATTTCCCCATCTCTCAATCGCGTTGTTTTGTGAAGTTGCTGACTTGAACAACTTTGCCTGAACAAAGCTTAGTGAAGTCACTGGTCTTGCATGTATGTCTGCTTTATTGTTTAAAATTTCACCACCATCACCATCTTCCCCTGCATTCTTGTCTTCTTTTTGCCCATTCTCAGTTTTCATTAAAATCTCTAAAACCTCATCAATGGAGGGCCTTGTCTCCTTATCTATCTACAAGCATTGAAATGCCAATTCTCCCACTGCAACCACCTTTTTCTTTACCTCACTATCCTTCTCAATCCCCAAACCTAGATCCACCAAATCCTCAAATTCATTCTTCTGAATCTTCCTTACTACAAGACTCCCTAATGCAATCTCATCTTTGTTCCTTCCAATATTATCTGCTGGCATTGAAGATATCAACTCCATAAGCACAATCCCAAAACTTTACACATCACTTTTGTTTGTTAGCCTAAAGCAAAAGTGATACTCGAGATCAAGATAGCCTGGTCTTCCTTGTGGTGCTGTTGAAACATGCGACACATCATCTGGGAATACCCTAGAAGGTCCAAAATCCACAACCTTAACACAAAAATTCTTGTCAAGGAGAATGTTGCTGGTTTTGACATCATGGTGGATAATGCCGGAAGCATGAAGGTAAGCTAAAGCACTGGTAGTTTCTATGGCAATTTTGATTGAAACAGGCCATGTCAGCAATGCAGGATTTGCAGAGCTGCCACGTAGGTGACTGGTAAGGGTGCCATTTGGGATGTATTCATAGACAAGAAGGACCTCATGGCTCTGACGCGAAGTGTAGCCATAGAGGCAGACAAGATTTCTGTGATGCAGGCGAGTGAGGATTTCAACTTCGGTCATGAACTGTTCCACTCACTGTAGTTGTGGTTTAATAGGTGTTTCACTGCAACTTCACACCCATCTTGAAGCTTCCCTATAAATGAAATAGCTTAAAGTTCAAAACTGCAAAATACAAGATTATATTAAAAGAAATGAGAGTGATTCATAAGATGACCATAGGAAACAGAGGCGAAGCCTCCATCTCCAAGTTTGTTGGAGGAGTCAAAGTTCTTGGCTGCCCCTTGAAGCTCCATGTGGGAGATGATTGGGACTCCGAAGAAGCGTCTACCACTGTCTGGATCCGCATCATTTGGGTATGACTCGCTCATTGTAGGCTGACATGTTTCTGTGTTTGCTTGTAGTGCTGGAAAACGAGCACCAATGCTAATACAATGATCCCAAAACTACCTGTCCAAGATCAATTCTTAAATCTCTTCCTTTTGAAAAGGGAATGTTGTCCTAGACTTTTCACCCGAAGTTTCTGCCTATTGTTTCTTGGGAACCTCATAATGTGAATGCATTTTACACTTGATAACAACCTATAATAATATATGTAGTAATACAGGCTTCTAAATAACTATGTTGGAAAGCAGATAGCTGAAAATGAAAACAGAAAATATGAAGTAAATTACCTATGATCAATCCTAGCATCAAAGCCCATCTTTTTTCCTGATCATCTAGCGTAGTTATCAGGAGCAAATATTAAATGGACTAGTTAGTATTGGAGCTCATTAGATTAGAATAGAAAGAAAATGAAATAAGCAGAGTTACGTTTATAGTTAATATGCATACCTTTGAATTTGGAACAATAAAATCCTTCGGTGCTATTGAGATGGCATATGCCTTTATTGTGATCAAAACAACGAAAACAGTCTTCAGAAAGTTGAATGCTAACGGGGAATTCAGAGGCTATGAATGTAAAGGGATCAGCAGAGAAAGCCAGCTTATTCACTGGAAGCTGAACCCTTGAACATATTGCTAAAGAAAGTGGAGGATCGTCTTGATCTTGTTTTCCGAAGAGGATCGTCTCATTAGTACTCTTACCACATCCTGTATACTTCAAGAATTGCTTTGAAACCCTGTAAGTGTGCAAACTATTACATTTGTACATGGTTAAATTTGGCAAGATATGAAAGGAACCCAAGGGTGAGCTGGGTGGAAGAGTAATATTGCAGTACAAGGCATGGCAGTCATCATTTTCCAAATAATTTTGTAAAGCTCTGTCTCTGAGGATAACTCTAATTCTATGAAGGCCATCAAATCTCCTCACTTGAAACTCCTTTCCACTGAATTGCACAGTTTTAGTTTTGTTGGGATTAGGGTCTTCACAACCTCGAATGGCCAACATTCCACATTTGTGTTTTGGCGTGGTGAAGGGGAAACTGAGCTTGCGCAGATTTCCACAGTCAAAAGGAAGATGGACAATCTCTAGAAGCAGAAGAGAGAGGAAGCACATGGTCTGAAAACAACAAGAAGAAGAAGAAGACCGACAAATAAACAGGCACAACCATTCTTCTGAAATGCTCACTCTCACTCATGTACAGAGCAAGAAGTGAACTTGGCGTCTCAATTAATGAGAGTGTTTCAAGTAATGACTTCATGGTTTTATTCTGTAGGAAATGAAGTGAGTCGATTAGCTATTTACAGTACAAACACGCAGAAGGGCAGAACGTTGGGCATGGGATACGGCAGTTGACTTGGAGCTGCAAGTTGGAAGGAATGTTTGACCATAAGCCAATTGGCCCACACTATTATAAGAGTCAAACCATATTCTCTTTTTTAAAAAAATATCCAAATATATTTATACATGTTAAAATCAACCATGAAGAAAGTGAATGAGAACACGTCTATGTGTTTAATTTCAACAAAATGTGCTTCATCACAGGCTCTTGAACTTGATTAATATATGCATTAGGTCCTGTCCAAACTTGTCCAAATATCGCCAAATAAATAAGATCAGTTTATAGAGAATAAATCAAATAAATAACTGGCACTCACAATATTATATAAATTTAAGTGTCTAATAAGTATGAAAAATATAAAAAGTATGAAATAAAAGTCATAAGTTCATTATGCTCTTGATGAAGGAATTTCTCACATAATGATAATTAACACGCTAATATGAATATAAAGTTTTCAAAAGGATAATGAGAATGAATGGCCAAAAAGCAAAAAGTGAGTGTAAATGATGTCAAAAGGTAAAGGAATTAATGAAGCACCAAAGAGGGAATCATATGCATTACATGAAAGGGAAAGTGAAAAATTATTCATACCATTCATAATTAATAAATAATGAATTATAGTAAATTCATGATGTTTGACCCTGCAGCAGTTGAATTTGCATCATCCATACCACACATGGAATTAAAATTGATAAAGATTCACCTTTAAATAGAACTTAACCGTTCAAATTAACACTTGATCCCAAATGGAAATTCATGTATTAAGATAATATTATAAACAAAATTCATATTAACAATTAAAACTAACATCCTATATTAAGATTGGAACTAACAATCGAAGTTAAACAAATATGCCTTCCGATGAGAGTTGATATATTAAACTTCAATCTCAGAAATAATTGATCTTACACTGTTGAAGATTTTTTTTTACACTTTAAATAATTTCATTACTGTACAAAATGCCATACTTGGCACTCCATAGTTGTTGGTTAAACAGAAAAGCATCAAGTAAGTAACATGAGGTACGTAGAGGCTGATTAAGGACTTATTTAAATGATTATTATATGTGTCGACCATCAAATAAGTATGGGTAATTATTTGATGTTTATATTAGTCAACCGTTAAATAGATTTTTTTTTAATTATCAGAAATTTAAAACTATTTGATAACTTCTTTTTTTTTGGTAAACAGCCGTCAAATATTTTTAGGTGATATACTTGACCGTCAAATATATATGCTCAAAATATCAATTTTCATCTTAAAAGGATTGGAATCAAAGTTAATTATTCTTCCACCGATGCAAAAACATTTAAATCTTTTCAGTTATCAATCTTAAATATTGTTCTTCCAAATAATTTCTTAGTTAATGACCCATGATAACATAAATATCTTAATAATCCTGCCCCACATTCATGTAATTTATAGAGGATTAAGACAATTAAAGTGTAAAAGTGATTCTTGGAAGTAATCACAAACACCCAATAAATAAAGCGAACAAATATAATTGTCAAAATGGTTTAAAATATAAAATAGATTTTATTAGGTTTGTAGTTGAGAATATGGAAAGAACTATATTACAGAGTTGAAATAACTATATAAAGGAATTTGATTTCGACTTACATAAAAGTACTTTTTAAAAGTGTTTTTGAAGCTAACCAAACACTACCTCAGGTACAATAAAACAACTTTAACTTTACAATGGTGATCATGCTGTACGAGGAGGGAGTTGTGGCATTGAGTCGTTCAGTGATCCAGCTCCATCCAAAAGTAGTGAGGTTGGGAGAGATGTATGTATCTCCCAGTTCGAAAACCCAGCACCACGAAACTCTAGGTGCTTTAGATAATCATCCTTTCCATTTTCAATTTTCTGTAGAAACTCCACTACTTTATCCATGGAAGGTCTTAGCTCTCCATCTCTCTGTAGGCACTGAAAAGCTAAGTTTGCCACTGAGATTATCATCTCCTTAACCTTGTCATCAGACTCAAAACAAAGGGAATGATCTACAAACTCAGTAAATGCTCTTCTTTGAATCTTCTTAACTGCCATATTTGCCAAACTAATCTTATCCTTGGCCCTCGTAACAATGATAGCTGGCTTAGAAGATATGAGCTCAATCAACACGACTCCGAAACTATAAACATCACTCTTTTCAGTAAGCTGGCAGAATTGGTAATATTCGGGGTCCAAATAACCGGGGCTTCCTGCTGGAGCCGTAGAGACATGAGACACAAACATGGGAAACAATCTGGAAATACCAAAGTCAGCAACCTTGACACAAAAATGGTGATCTAGAAGAAGGTTGCTGGATTTGACATCGCGGTGAACGATGCCAGAAGCATGGAGATAGGACAATGCATTTGCTGTCTCTATGGCAATCCTCATCCTTAAGGGCCACGGTAGTGAACCAGGTTTTGCTAGATTTCCATGAAGATGACAACCAAGAGTTCCATTTGGAATATATTCGTAGACTAGGAGCAGTTCACGACTGGTACGGGAAGTGCAGCCATAAAGTGACACAAGGTTTTTGTGCCGCAAGCGTGTTAGAATCTTAACTTCATTCATGAATTGCTGTACACATGAGTTGCGCTCAAACAGCCGCTTAACAGCAACTTCTCGTCCATCTTTAAGTTTTCCTAGTCGTTTAAAATCAAACCAACACCTTTTCATCAACATCTACACTAACACAAGTTAATAATGCATCTCCCCAAACACAATAATATAACTTCAAAATTCAACTATGTAAGAATGAATATTTTTGACAGAAGAAAATCTCAATACATATTTTTAAGGTGGCTTACCATAGTAAACAGTTCCAAAGCCTCCACTTCCAAGTTCTCTTGATCGATCAAATTTGTTTGTTGCTACTTCGAGTTCCTCATAGGAGAAGACAGGAAACTTAAAGTAGATGTGTCTACCTTCTAGGATTACATTTGAGTGAGTATTATCAGATTCAATGGTTCTTGACTGATTTTGTGAGCCCAAAGACTTGTGTCTTCGTTTGTTCCGCAATAGAATAACAACCAAACCAATTATAATCACAACAGTTCCACTTGTTACACCTATATATATGCCATGTGACAGAATTTGGTGAAACAGAATAACTTGCATTTCATTGATGAGAGTTATATTCATAGAAGGAAAAATACACATAACAACCAATATTTACAAGTAACTGATTAGTTTTGTATAATTAGAGGAAGAGCTTTGAAACTTTAATTAATTCTAGGATTATGTTAGCCACGAATACAGTCAATTAAAATAAGATTTGTTGTGCTCTTTCGTCATCAGATAAGATTTCTTGTACTTGTATAAAGATTTCATACTTTTTGGCAGCCAAAATATATGGATTTTCGTGACACAAACATTATCTTCGGCTAACCTTTTGTGTTAAGAATGATAGAATGAATCTGTGTGCTTACTATCTTCATTGACTCAGACACTGACCAGGATCAAGATTTGGAAAAGTGGACAGGAAAATAGGGGTCAAGTCTTTGCCCTCCACCTTGAAGTTCCCACGACCACAAAAGGACACAGTATACCAGAAACTTCAAGTTTTATCCACGGGACCACGGCAACCACCTAATTTTATTATTTAGCAATAATGATTTTAAAAATACTCCTACTATCTGTATTCATCATCAGGGTCAACTTAAGTATAATCAAATTTTACTTCACTTATTTATGGAGCAATCACCGGGCACTATCTGTTGAGTGATGTTTTCGCGTCTGTATTAAATGTCTAGTCCAATGGGAAAAGAACTTCATTAAAATCTTTGATCTCTCCTCTGTTTTTCTCAAACCAAACAATCATAAAAATTAATAAAACTTAAAATATTTAGTGAATACTAGTTTCATAATTTTTCAAAAATAATAGTACTTGGAACAATATGTGGATTTATGTTTTTAGTGGTAATTTCACAAAATGTAATGCTGTCTAGATGTTGTAAAAGCATAAATAATTCTATTTTGTTCAATTTCTGGTGCAATTCACAAGATATTTTTTTCCGGTTATAATATAGAAATAAACAATGACTTGTTGTCTTTTAAAATTACAATTATATACAAATATAAACAACAAATTATTTTATTCTGCAAATTATTGCAATTATGAAAATTTTTAAAAGAAATCTAAAATGCAATTTGTTTTATTTTAGAAATTATTATATCTGTATATATTTAAAATATAATTAATAACTAAATAATTAATTTATTACCTATTAGCAATCCCAGCTTCCAGGCCTGTCTTTTATTTCGATCTTGTGTCTCAATTTCATCTATGCCACAAAAAGAGAAGCAGATACGAAATGAACAAGTTAGTGTCGGAGTTGATAAGATTAGATATAAACCAAAGAGAAAAATGCAGAGCCCGTTTGATTAGTTGACAAGCAGTTAATATGAGATTCTGAAAAAAGACTGAGTAAATTTAACATGTTACTTAATAATTATGCATACGTTTAAATTTAGAGAAGCAGATATGAAATGGACCAATCAGTCTCAGAGTTCATCAGATAAGGTCCACAGAGGAGCAAAAAAAAAAAAAAAAAAAGAATAAGCCGAGCTAATTTGATTAGTTGACAGGCACACGAAGGACCTAGTAAAAAATTCTCATATGTTACTTGTTAGACCCAAGAAATTCTCATATTCTGTACCATATGTTATGCATACCACAATAAAATCCTCCGGTGCTGTTGAGCCGGCACAAGCCTTTCTCAAAATGATGACATCGATCACAAGCAGGAGAAAGCTGAATACTGACGCCGAATTCAGAAGCTATGAATGTAAATGGATCAGCAGAGAAAGCCCACGTGTTTACTGGAACCTGAACCCTTGGACATGCTGCTAAAGAAGATGGAGTATCATCTTCATCTTGCGTTCTGAAGAAGATGGTCTCATTCTTACTCTGACGACATCCTGTATAGTTCAAGAATTGCTTTGGAAGCCTGTAATTGAGCGAACTATTACACTTGTACATGGTTATATTTGGCAATATATGAAAGGAACACAAGGGCGAGCTTGGAGGAAGAGTAATATTGCAGCAAAAGGCATCACAACGATCATTTACCAAACTCTGCTGCAAACTTGCGTCTCTAACGATAATACTATTGGAAGACCCCATTTTTGTCACTTGAAACTCCTTCTTTCCAAAATACACTATTTTTTGAGCGTTGGGGTCTTCACAGCCATGAATCGGCAACATTCCACAGTCTTTGCGTTGTGGAGTGGTTAAAGGGAACGAGAGATAGCCCAGACTCCCACATTCAAAGAAAGGGGGGCAATCTCTAGAAGCAGACGATAGAAGAAGCACATGGTCAGTGAAAAGGAACAAGAAGACGACGAAGATGAAGAAATAAACAGGTAGAACCATTCTTCTGAAACTCTCACTGGGAGAGAAAAAGTTTAATGTACAAGACTCTGGTTGTTTGAAGCAAATACTTGCTTCAAGATTTTATCCAGTTGGAGAAGCAAGTCTTGCAATTTCTTCCACAGAACACACCAAACAAGTTGAAGCTCTACGAAATGGCAGTTGACTTGGCCGAAAGACCAAGACCAAGAAGATGAATGTGAGAGAGACGTGTCCTTTTCTCAACATAAAGCAGAGAAATTAATAATTCACGCGGTTTTTAATTTTAATATTCCCATTTATTTGTATAGTAATTTTAGTTTTAATTTAATATATAAGCATCGCGACTCGTGGTGAACATTTTATCATTCGATTTCGATGTACTTTCGCAGCAAATAATCTTTTTGAAATTTGCACCTCGAAAGAAAGTATTATTGATAATATATTGATAAAAGTGCATTTTTAGTTATTTAATTTCATACAAAATTCTTTTTCCTTAAGTTCATAAAGCTTTTTTTTGCGGGATCTAATTCTAATATTTTTACATGAATTTAAAAAAATCTATAAATACTACTGTATTGAATAATTAGAAAAAAATGATCAGTACAAAAAATCGTCCTGTTAGATTAACGGGATTAATATCAGAAAAATGGAAAATTTACTTTATTATATTAAAGAAGTAAACTAAAATTTTTTTCCTATTTTTATTTTGAGAACATATATGTCAACCAAATATTTTATTTTTTAAATCAAAATATCAAATGTAAGATGGTGAAAATTGTTTTAACTATTTATCATCTTTTTTGCCAACATATTTATTATCATTTTGGAATGAAAATTAATTAATTAAAATTGTGTCTGATCTGTGGAGATTATTGCCCCAAAGTGAACAGTGATGATTGTAAGCTTTTGCTTCTGAACCGTTAGGGAGACATAATCATAATTATGTCCTCTTTTTGCTCTCCGTTTTTTAATCACTATTCTCCACATCTGGTCCTAATTGTCAGTTCATTAAATAAATGTCAACCTGATTGAGAATAAATAATTAAAATTCCTCAACCCAACTATTTCAGCATTTTGCCAAAATTAGTACAAACTCACGCCACAATGTCCTTATATATCTGTGAGGCTGGGTTTTAATTACTTTTGTACATGTATTACTATTTTTAAACAATTACTATACATCATAACATTTTCTTTGACCAGCCATAACATTTAAATATATGCTTCCTCTCATCATAAATAAGAGTTTCATCCAATTTGTTTCTAAAATTTATAATTTTTTCAAACCATGCCAATTGGTGGGACAGTTAAGAGAATTTTTATAAAAAGATGGTTCTAATACAAGTGATTAAATAGGTTATTTAAGAAAAATCAAGACATATTCATTATAAAAAATTAATTTAACAAGGGACCTGAGTCTCTTGCATTGGACAATTGTAGCAGGTAAAGACCCATTGAAGAAATTTTGTGATAAATCTAAGGTTTGAAGGTACCTGAGCTTCCCAATCTCTTGTGGAACAGGCCCAGAAAAGGAATTGCCGTAAAGGACTAAACTTTGCAGTCCCTGTGCTGCGAATAGCTCAGGAGGCAACTTCCCAAAGAGCTTATTGTTCCTGAAATTCACATGGCGAAGCTGAGAAAGAGACCCCAGAGAAGAAGGAAGCGAGCCGTAAAGCTTCCCCTTTGGAATGCTGAGAGAAATGACACTCTGTTCCTTGCATGTAACCCCATTCCACGAACAGGGGTTTTCATCAGAAGAATTCCAGTTACTCATAGACCCTTCTGGGTCAGTGATGGACTGCTTAAGAGCCAAAAGCACAGAGCCTTCGGCATTTAGAGAAGTCACAGTCGAAAAACGATTACAGAGAAGGAGAAGAAACAATGAGACCAAAGGAAGCATCTCCAATTAAGTGACCGTTGGAGGAGCTAATCCAGAATACTGAAGGAAGACGAAGATGGAAGAACAGTGGAGATTCCCCTTTATTTCCGCAGCAGAAAACTAAGCGAAAGCAAAAGGAGTTAGAAGAAGTGAGAGAAAGGGATAATGAAAGCGTAACAAGACGGGACGGGGAAGAAATAAAAGTGTTGAATGGGGAAAAAGTTAAGCTTACCGAGGCGAGGCCTCGGGTGAATACATTTATTTTCATCATATTAGACAAATGAAAGAGGCAAAAAAGGTTGGTGAGCGTGAGGGCGACGATAAACTGAGACCCGTACTCAAGTATCTGACTGGAAAACTCGCGATAATTTGGGAGTGGTCCATAGTCCAGAGAAGAAGAAGGCTCAGTACAGGCAGGCTCGTGATGAGGGAAAGACGCTTCTTCTCTTTTCTCTAACCAAAAGAATGAGCAATAAAAAATAAACAATAACTATAGAATATAATATTCCTCTTGCTGTTTATTTGCATAGTAATTTTAATTTAATTTAATTTAATATATAACAATCGCAACTTGCGGTGAACATTTTATTATTCGATGTACTTTCGCAGCAAATAATCTTTTTGAAATTTGCACCTGGAAAGAAAGTATTATTAATGATATATTGATAAAAGTGTATTTTTAATTATTTAATTTCATACAAAATTCTTTTTCTTTAACTTCATAAAGCTTCTTTTACGGGATCTAATTCTAATATTTTTACATGAATTTGAAAAAAAAATCTATATTTAAATTTTAAATATTGAGAAAATATTTACAAGTACTAATGTATTGAATAATTAAAAAAAATGATCAGTACAAAAAAAAATCGTGGTGTTAGATTAACGGTATTAATATTAGAAAAATGAAAAAAATACTTTATAAAATTAAAGAAGTAAACTAAATTTTTTTTCCTAATATGTGCTGTCTGGATTTTTTATTTATTTTGAGAACATATGTGTCAACAAATATTTTATTTTTTAAATCAAAATATCTAATATAAGATGGTGAAAATTGTTTTAACTATTTATCATCGTTTTTTCCAACATATTTATTATCATTTTGGAATGAAAATTAATTAATTAAAATTGTGTCTGTCTGTCTGATCTATGGAGATTATTACCCCAAAGTGAACAGTGATGATTGTAAGCTTTTGCTTCTGAACCGTTGGGGAGACATAATCATAATTATGTCCTCTTTTTGCTCTCCGTTTTTTAATCACTATTCTCCACATCTGGTCCTAATTGTCAGTTTATTAAATAAATCTCAACCTGATTGAGAATAAATAATTAAAATTCCCCAACCCAACTATTTCATCATATTGCCAAAATTAGTACAAACTCACACCACAACATCCTTTTATGTCTGTGAGGCTGGGTTTAATTAATTACTTTTGTACATGTTTACTATTTTTAAACAATTACTAGACATGATAACATTTTTTTAGACCAGCCATAACATTTAAATATATGCTTCCTCTCATTTGAAAATGTAAGAACTAGTTAGAAAATTTACGTTGATTATAAATATAAGGGTTTCATCCAATTTGTTTCTAAAATTTATAATTTATTTTCAAATTATGCCAATTAGTCGCACATGTCAAGAGAATTTTTAAAAAGAAATGATTCTAATACAAGTGATTAAACAGGTTATTTAAGAAAAATCAAAGACATATTTATTATAAATAATTAATTTAACTAATTTTTAATGTATGTAAATTAGTTATTAAGTGGTAGATAACTAATTTATAAGCCAAGAACCGCTTGATTTAATAGCACCCCATATACCTAAGTGGATGTGTGAAGTGTCGATGTGTGGGGTCTTCTTTCCAAAAAAAAAAGATAACTAATTTATAAAAATTAAAAAAATTAGTTATTTATTTATAATAAATATGTGTTGATTTTTTCTCAAATACCTCATTCATTTGTATTAGAAACTTGTTTTCATTGATTAAAACCAACCTCATTATATGCCATCAATATTGTTGTTTGGGAAACTAAATTTAAATTTGTGAAGCAAAATCAACTGTACTGTATTTGGAATCAAAATGAATTTCTCAACTAATTTTTATATTTTAAATATAGGAGTAGGACATAAAAATAATAAATTTTGTAGACTGATGGCAGATAAAGAAAATAAGAATTAAAGTTTTATATTTAGAATAAATTAGAGAACGTTGTTATGATAAAAAGCCATGTAAAGCGGTTTTTCGAGAAAAAAGAAATGCAGATAAATAACAAAGAAATAGATAATAAATATAAAATACGTTATTTTAAGATGGGATGTCGACGTTGGAAATCGTAAATATCACGAAACGAGAATAAAAGGGCGCGATAAATTGGGACGGGAAGTGTGAGGGCAAAGGCGCTTGATTAGCCGTTTGAGAGGCACCCACACCCACCCACAAAAGAAGAGCCCGTGGGGCGTACGTAGGAAATAGTATATTTGGATGGGCCTACATGTAAATTTGAGAAAGTGTAGGCCTGGGTGTTCTCTTTTCCTACGTGGTCCAACTTGGAACAACCCCTCTCTCTCTCTCTTTCGCGTGCTTGTCTTTTCATCTCTCTTTTTTAATTCTGCCTTTTTGCTTTATACAGTTCTCTTGCTTTGGTAATTTGATTTTTAGGAGGTGTTTGGCAACCTATAAACTATGGTTTTAAAAGTGTTTTTATGTAAAACGAGATAAATTTCTCTACATATTTAATTCAACTTTTACTGGTCACAGTAAGACGCACACAATATTATAAAGTTTTTTTTTACTTTATAAATAAGATTCCATGAAACCAAAAAATATTAGGTCTAGTAGAAGAAACTAATCCCTCACAATATGATAAATTAAGGTTCAAATTTCTCTTAGAAGAGGTGTCCACATTTAGTGCCTAACAGTGTTTCGAATATGATTGCTTCCAATAGAAAGATACCTATAATTTAGTCAAAAAAAAAAAGTCCTATAATTAAAACTGGAGGTAGTATTTAAAAAGAAATATCAAGAGGTTTCAAAAAAAAATTAATTATTAAATGACAAGTAACCAACCTAAATTTATTGTCATTTCTTATTTTGAAATTTGTCATTACTTACTCTTTATTTGTCAATAAATTTTAAGGTAATTAAATTTTTTTTGTTAAAACCTGATTATAATTTTCCATATTATCTGAGGTCATTTACAACTTTTTAGATAATAAGTTCCTTTTTAGAATTTTTTTATTCATTAATTTATCTATTCGTTAATCTATTTTGTATGTAAATTAGTTTATTTGAAGTAATTTTATGCTATGTAAGATAATTATACGAAAAAAGTTTTGTATAGTGAAACGTAAAAAAAATTAATTGATTATAGGATTTTTCAAACACCGCTATGTAATATATATATATAATAATTATTAATTATACGAAGAAATAATATATATACTACCTCAAATTTCATGCTATGTAAGATAATTATATGAAAAAAGTTTTGTATGGTGAAACGTAAAAACAAAAACAAAAATTTAATAGATTATAGTATGTTCTAAACACCCCTATGTAATATGTATGATAATTATTAATTATTAATTATATGAACAAATAATATATATACTACCTCAGATCTTAAATATAAAAACTAGGTAACTAATTTGTGAATGTTAAAAAAATTAGTTAAATAATTTATTTATTTTGATTTATTTGTAATAAACAGATGTTATTTTTTTAAAAATATCTTTATTAATGATGTGCATTTGAATTACTCATTAACACGTTCAAATGTCATAAAGATTTTTTGTGTCAAACAATTACTATATGAGTTACTTGATGGCAAAATGAATAAATATTTAAGATAAAATAAATTAAAATATTATATTTATTACTAAATTGAATTTTCAACTAACATAGGCGAGCGCGCGCGCACATATATATATATATATATATATATATATTAAGGACCGGAGGTAATCGTATTTATACCCAAAAAGTGGTTAACTAAATTTTTTAAGAAAGTAGTGTTAAAGTTAAGTGGGATCCTCAAGTAAAGACAAGCAATGTCTACATTTTTTTTTTTGCCCTTTTATAATAGAAGAGAACACCTTAAGCAATGTCTACGTGACCGCTATTTCTAGAATTGCGATCTACCTCCAGAATACTAGCAAGCTCCTCGGGAGCTGATATAATGCCATGAAGACCTGTTCCTGCTGCAAGGCCCTTCTTTGCGAGGAAGTCTGCTGCTTTGTTTGCCTCCCGATACACATGAGTTACTCGAAATTCCCAGTCACTCTCTCGAAGCAGTTGGATTGCATGGGGAACAAAATAATCAGCTTGTAGCTCATCCGGCTCACCTTCCATCAGCTCAATAGCAGTACTTGCGTCAGACTCTAGTATAACTCTAAGGTATCCACCGTCCTAGGCAAGCTTCAGGCCACGGAGACATGCACAAAGCTCAGCACGTAATGCATCACCATCATCAAGGGCGTAGATAAAACCTTGTATGAAGTTCCCAGCTTCATCGCGTAACAAACCCCCCGCAAGCACATGCGCGGTTAACAGCAGAAAATGCTCCGTCAACGTTTAGTTTAATCCAACCTTGGTTTGGGGGGTGCCATCCATTTTCCTTCAGGCGTCTGATGTTTGGTAATGTGGCTCCAGAGAATTGTCTATGAACCTGTCTAATGCTATGTAAGAGAGCAGTGGTATTAGAAATAATGGCTTCATTAGTTATCTTCTTCCCTTCAAAAATGAAGAGATTTCGATGCCGCCAAAGCCACCAACAAATGATAGCAAATGTCGCACTCCATTCATCACCATTAATTTTTGCCATAGCAACATTGGCGTCAGCGCAGTCACCTAAGACGTGAATTAATTCTTCTGGACTTCGATTGCAGCAACAGCACAAGCATCATCAGTAAGCCCTTGCTTGTGTCGTAACGCATTAGTCAATAAACTCTTATGCGCAACAAGCCACATTGTTGTTCTACACCGTTGGGGAACACGCAACCTCCAAATCCTTTCCCATAATGTATCTGAAGGCTTATTAGCGTGAGACAAGTACACCGATTTGACAGTGAATTGCCCACTTCGATCATATTTCCATTTAGCGTTTGTTCCTTTTGCAACAACCTCAATTCCATCTTTTACATGTTGCCACGTTTTCTTAATACCCAGCCAAACATTTGACCCACTCCTTTCTTTGTCAATATTTGGAATCAAGTCATTTCCGCATCGGTATTTATTTCTTATTACTTTAACCCAGAAATCATCGCAGCGTTCCACAAGCTTCCACCCAATCTTCATGAGGTGAGCTTGATTTTGATATTTAGCATGCCGTAAGCCAAGCCCTCCCTTCGTCTTGGGTGTACATACAACGTCCCATGCGACAAGCGATATCTTCCTTTTGTGTTCCGTAGATCCCCACAAGAACCTTCTATTGAGTTTATCAAGAGTATCACAAGATGGCATTGGAAGAAGAGTAGTTTGCATGGCATAACTTGGGATAGCAGCATGGCATAACTTGGGATAGCAGATGTTACCAAGTTAATTAACGTAATCCTCTTAGCAAGAGATAAGGAATTAATCTTCCATTTATCTAGTCTTTGTTTCACCTTATCCACAGTCGCTTTGAAAGTATCTTAGCTCACCCTTGTGTGATAAAGAGGGATGCCTAGGTACTTGCCCAAGTCTGCTACCTGAGTGAAGCCCATATGATTGAGAGTTAATCTCCGAACACCTGGTGTGGTTAATATTAGATGAGAAAAAGATACGGGTTTTAGAGTAATTAACCTTTAATTAGGAGCAGTGACAAAAGGTATCTAGGCACTGTTTAATTATATCAGCTTGTAGAAGAGATGCTTCGGTGAACAAGATGATGTCATCGGCAAAGAAAAGATGGGAAATGGGAGGACCATTTTTTGTCAAACAGATCAGCTTCCATTCATTCTTTTGCACTTGCTTTTGAATGAGATGAGCAAGCTTTTCCATACAAATCATAAACAGATAAGAAGACATCGGATCCCCTTACCGAACAACCAGTGAGGGATCAGAAGAATTAGCTTTATTACCATTCCATAACAGCTGTAGGCTCACTAAAATAATGTCAATGAAGTGAGAGGGAAGGTTCAACTCCTTCAAACATCGTAGCAGGAAACACCAATTAACTCTATCATAGGGCTTCTTGAGATCAATTTTAATGGCCATGTAACCCTTTTTGCCACTTAAGATGCACAGAGTGAATACCTTCTTGCGCTACGATGATATTATTAGAGCCATGTCGGTTGAGAACAAAGCCACATTGGTTTGGCAAGATAATTTGAGGCAAAACTATCTTCATTCTATTAGCCAGAAGCTTTGTCACAACTTTATAGGCCACATTACAAAGACTTATAGGCCGCAAGTCTTTAAATGATTAAGGAGGATACTTTTTAGGGATTAAAACAATCAACATTCTATTTTCTTCTTTCACTTCCTTCGGGTGGCAAAAATGTGTTTCACATAATTAACCAGAGAATTTCCAATAATACCCTATTGAGATTGGTAAAAAAGAGCATTGAAACCAATCAAACGGGAGATTTAAGAGGGCCTATGCTGAAGAGTGCTTCTTTAATTTCAATCACATCAACATTTTAGCTACAAGTTCGTAAGTTTGCCTCATCAGTCAAGGGATAAGAAATCTCTGTTATAAGGTCGGCACGAGTGTGTACTTCCTCTATGCGCAGTGACGCAAAGAAACTAGTAGCCTCTCGTTTGATTATATCTATATCGTAGCACCAGTCGCCCCCTTCTAGCCAGATGGCATCCACCCTATTAGCTTTGTGACAGCCATTTGTCCGTGAGTGAAAAAGATTTGTGTTTCTATCACCATACACAGACCAATCCATATGAGCTTTCTGTGCCCATAGAAGAGACTCTTGCACGATAACCTCCTTTAGTTATTTCCATAATTGAGCTTGGAGATCTTCATAGTATTCGATATTCCTTCCTCTCCCCAGAGCTTTATTTACTCCGTCCATGTGATGCAATAATTTCTTCTTGCAACCCTCTATATGGCCGAACACTTGCTTGTTTCGCATGCCGCAAGCTTCTGAAAATTGAGTAATATTATGTTTCCACTCAACATCGGTGTTCCAGTTATCCTGAACAAAGTGTTGGAAGTCATGTGCAGCACCCAAGACGCAATAAAGCAGAATGGCCTATTAGGATGCTTGGTGGTGAAATCAAGTTGCAATAAGAGAGGATGATGATCTGACTTGTAAAAAGGTAAATGAGAAACACATGCATTTGGGAAAAGGCTACACCACTTGTCATTCGCTAAGGCTTGATCTAGTCAAGCTTCTGTACTACCTCATTTCCAAGTGAAAAAAGGACCTACGCAATTAATATCCGATACCCCCGACTCCTCATACCAACTATAGAAGTCCTTGTCAATGGAAACACCATCAGTGGCCGTAGTTCATATGTAGGAATTAAATAGAGTGGTGTTAAAATCTCCCCCTAAAATCCAAGGTCCATGAATGTTATGCTTTAGATGTAGCTCGTACCATAAAGCGCGTCTTAACACCGAATGTAGATTAGCATATATGACAGTCATTAACCAGTGATCACAATGGGAATTCTCAATAGATAGGTGTAAATACTGTCTATGCTTTTCCAATACTTCTATCTTAGAGACACCAGAATACCATAAGCACCAAATACCACCACTATAGCCTTCAGCTTCAATGAAAGTGTAAGACCCTTAACCTCAAAACATTATAACTCATCACAAAATCACTACTATGGTAGAAAAGGAAATCTGTTAAATGAACTACCATAGTAGAAAGAAATTTGCATAATTTTGAATTGACATTTAAACTCAGTTCCACTCAAAGTCTGTTGCATGCAACTGAAATCATTCATTTATATTCATTGGGCCTTCAAGCCTCCGGCCCAGGTAACATCAGACATCACATCAGCCCATCTAAATGATTCCCAACAAAATAATCCAGAGTTTCATAAGACACTAGCAATGGCCTTCGGCCAACCAAAATAAAGAGATACATTCTCTCCAGTTTACAACAAGGCCGGGTAATCAAATATTTCAAAAAGCAGTCCTAAATGTGGCAATATATACTAGCCATACATATACAAATGCTAGAGGCCTAAAGCTAACCAAGCTCAAGCCTCTGCGTCTCTTCCCGATGGCCCACGCCCGGAACCTTCACCTGAAAACATTGTAAACCACGGGGTGAGACAAAGTCCCAGTAACCAACCTTTCCAATTCTAGGTACTACTAAATAGGTGCTTGTGAGGTGTCAAATGGGCCAATTCATGAGTAATAAGATAACAAGATAGCCACAAAAAGTTATGCAAGTGCGATGATGCAATTCCCATCAACCATATCCCTCATTTTGGGGGATTTTCAAGAGCCGAACCCGGCCTATCCCTCACTATGGGGGATGTAAGGAGCCATAAAAGGCTTATCCCTCATTCTGGGGGATGTAAGGAGCAAAAGGCCTATCTCTCACTATGGGGGACGTACTGAGCCAGCCATCATGCATTAATGGAGGTCTTACCACGTGGTAGTAACTATCAAAAACTCACACCAATTCCCAATTCATGCATCATGCTCAAACCATAATCAAATAGTAAATGAACATTTCATAAGTAACTTCATTCAGTGGCATATCCTTCACAATTTCAAGATTCGTTCATCATCAATCAAAACCCCACAAGACAGTTTTCCTTTTTACATATACAACATACAATTTGAATATAATTGTTACTCAGAGCACAAAACATAAATCTACTCACAATACCACAGAAGCAAGTACTAAGGATTAGAAAGTGGTTACCTCTCGCCTGAGCAAGGAATAACAAACCAACAATGTGGCCCCGCGCACCAACGAGACTCACAACCGGTCTACACAAGCACACAAACACACAACCACCATATATTAGCTTTCAAACTAATAATGTGGCCAAAACAACACTTGGGGACACAAAATTCCTATCTCCCATCAAAACTCTACCCAACTCAAAGGGTATAACTATCAAGGCAACACTCCATGGTCATACCAATCCATTAAAACCTTAACTCCTTTCCAAACATCAATTAAAATTCATAACCTCAAGGACCCACTATAGGAATTCTACACCCAAACATCCCATTTGAGCAATTAAGGTTCCAACAACAAATCTAAACCGATTAAACATCCAATTTAACCCTCCTTAACATAACCCAAATCACAAAACTCAGAATCAACCTCTACATTGTCATCCTCAATCCTAAATCACCTATTTCCATAAACCCTAACTCCAAAAATTCAAGATTCTTTAAATCCAAGAAAACTACACTGATTAAATACTTAGACTAACCCAAAACAATCAATTAAACTCAAAACAATCGGTCAAAAACCTCAATTCCATCACAACCTAGAAAATCCTAGGGTTCCACCAAAAAAATCCTCAGAAATTCCAAGAAAGAAAGTAGATTAGAGGTTAAAATCACTTACTTGCGGTAATGGATCCTTAGAAATGTCTTTCCCAAGCCAGAAATTCGAAACCCTAGCAAAGCTCCTCTCTCCTCCTTCAGATTTTCTAATTTTCGCACAACTGAACCCTTCAGCATCTATATAGATTCGCGACCTTTCGTAGCAGCGAACCCATATCTTCGCCGCGGCGAACTAATCCCGAGAGGGATTACTCGCCTGAAAACCTGACTTCGTCGCGGTGAACTCCAATCTTCGCCGCAGCGAAAGCTTCCCGAAAGGAAACTCTCGCTCACCTGAACAACTTCGCCGCGGCGTCCCCAAGACTTCGCCGCAGCCAAACCTTCCCAAGAAGACACTCCCCTCTGAAACTCCCGGTTTGCCGCGGCGAACATACCTTGAGAGGGGTACGTTCACCTATTCCTCCAACATACCTCAAATCCAACCCAAATACCAAGATCAAGATTAAATCGCTAATCTATCCTTAAAATCAACCAAAAGAGGCTATTAAAACCCGATAAAACTCAGGATGTTACAGAAAGTGTCGTCTTGGAACCCAAGTCTGCCTATCCTTTTTTTCTTTTTCTATTTATCTGATCGAGTCTCGATTAATGCTAGAAAGTCTAAGCAAAAATGTTTTTTCAATTCTTGTATCAGGCTAGAAAATGACTTCGTGCTTGTACCCCTCGAATTCCATATCAATTCCATATCATGTAATTCATGGGGAAACAATTGGTTGAGTTGGTGAAGCTTCAATGTCCCTCCCCTAGACAATATCCATCCTGCTACCCATAGCACTAACCTGTATCAACGTCTTTGGTGGCACAACATCCCTACACTAGTTGACGACGCCACTTAGGTTTGCTTAGATTGATTTGTGTTCTATAAATTCTCATCTGACCCATTAGTGTATTGCTTCTTGCAAACTATCATGTTTTGGGCCTCTATGGCAGATGGCCCATCTTGCAATGAGATAAAAGGGTTCTAGACCTCTATTGAGCTTTCATTGAGATTAATACCCGCTTTGAGTTTGTATTTGGGCTTGTCAGCAATGTTCTTCATGCCCTTGACTTTCATTTTTTGGACAATTTTACTTTTAGATCCCAGCACCATCATCCACGTGATGGAATTATTATTTAATTCCTTTCTAAAATCATGACTTTTGATTGCAGACCCCGATAATTTTTCACTTTTATCCTTATAAACACCAACTGGCCTTTAGACCTTCTTCCTTTCATCCTTGCCGTTGACTCAAGATTGATTCTTGTGGGTCCTTCCATTCCCAAATCCCTTCTTATCCATTTCATTTGTGACATCCCTTTTTTTTTTTTTTAATTATTCCTAGTGTTTAGTTAAGTTTAGAAGGAGTTTAATGCTTGATAAATGAGTTTTATTCTCTATTTATTTAAGAAAAGAGAATTATTAAAAATAAGATTTATAAAATATGTATATGGAAATTACTGAATAATAATAATAATAAAACGGATTAAAAAAAAGAAAATGGGAAAAAACGGGGTACCAAACCATAATTTTGTCCCATTTTAATATGGGGTCTTTAACTGGAATTTATGCCAAAATATTATTTTAACTGTTGTGGGGGGCCACAGAGAGAAACATTTCGACGTCTTTCTTTTTCACCTTCTCCGGCGCCTTCTCTCATTTTTCTAGTAGGGTTTCAACTTTGCAGATCATTTTGGTAAGCCAAATGACTTTTTTCATTAAATTCTCTTCATGAAAGTTTTTCCACTCATCTAAATCTATCTAATGATAGTAATTTTATACTGTTTAGAGATAATTTTTGGGTTTAGGGTTTGAAGCAAGTGTTGAGTTTTGATGATAGGTAAGCATAGTATTGTAGAGCTATTTTAGTAGATCATTTCTATCAGTTTAGTTTTATTTATTGACTGACCTAATATTTTTAAATGAATTATTTTAGTTAAACAGATATTTATTTATGAAAAATATGATATTTATACCATGAAACTGTTGATTAAATTATTTACTTAGATGCATTTGATGTATATTGAATTTCTAATGGTTGGTTTTTGAGATTTAAAGTTAAAATAGGATTTTTGAATTTTAAATATGATAATTTCAGATTTAAAAATTTGAGAAAAATCTGTATTAAAGTAAATACTTTGAAAGGTTTAAATGAAAATTTTGGATTGTGAGGATATATAAATTTTGTGCTAAAAGACTTAATTATGGGTTATGAGAGGTTTGGGTTTAGCATAGAATTAAAAACTTTAACTTATATATATATGTTTTAGTTTAAGTAATTAATTAAATAGCTTGTGTATTGATATGTAAATGTATTGGTTGTGTAGATTAAATTATTGGGCTATTGGTATGAGCACGGGGTTAACCTTGTGGTAATACTTGTTCTAGACAAGAGGTAACCACTTTCCACTTATTATTCATGCTCGTAGGTTGTTTGTGATTAATTTTGAATTATAAGGAATTTATGAAATATTATTGAATTATGATGTGAGCTATGAAAGTATGTTGTTATTGAAATTGTCTTGTGAGACTTTTGTTGCAAAAGATATATGTTTACTATTATGATGATATCAAGTATTATGAGTTAATTGAAAAATGGAAAATCCCAATTGATTTTTACATGATGATTTTTTTTATGAATGCAATATTTTGAGTGTTGATATATGAGGGGTGGCGGATGTTGATGATGGGTACTATAACAAAGAGGATATAAGGGGGTGAATTATGTACATTTGAGGATATAAGGTGGTAGGGCCATCAGGTGTACACTGATTGGTCCTTTGGCCCATTATTCATTATAGGGCATTGACACCCTACTAGTAGACTAGAGGGGGAACCCATGGTCCGGTCTTGTGCTCTGTGGATTTTGGCCGGTCCATATCACTTGATCGGTGAGCTTGTCTAATTCCAGTCACATGGATGAGGATTTAGCCCATGGGTTTAGTCAAAGGATATAAGGTGGGTGGATATAAGGGAGGTGAAAAGATTATTGATTGTACTTTTTATATGCTTTGACAATATGAAATTTGTTGGAATACTATGAATTTGCAATTGTCTCACTTGACACGTCACGAGCACTTACTTGTATGCTTGATAAGTAGGATTGTTGGTTACTGAGACTTTTGTCTTACCCCGTTGATTTAACACTTTTCCAGGTGATAGTTCCCGTTCGGGTCAGTCAGGGAAGGCTCCGGAAGCTTGAGCTGCTATTGCAAAATTGTAGCGCTTCCACTCTTTTGATTGTGTTGGATAGATGTATATTGGCATGATAGGGCCCATTCCACATACTCTGATATGTTTGAGATTGATTATTTTGACAGTGTACTTTTGAGAACTGTTACTGGACTGTATGCTGGTAGAAGGCTGGAGGCCTTTAGGCATTTGCATGTGATTTCTTTTGTTTGATATGAGTGGTGAATCCATAATGATCCTTGACATCAAATGACTTTTGATTGTGTTGAAAGTTATGAAAGATACTATTTAGTAAAATCGTGTTATGGGCTTATGGTTGAAAATAATATTCTAGATTCATAATACCCAAAGCCCTATCCATTATGAATATCTTTTTGCACGCAGTTAATTTAGAAAAGTTCTTTTAACTGTGATAGACATATTTATGGATTGGTTTAACTCTTTTTCTATCATGGTTAATCTCATATGATTTAGGATGTTTATATAACCATGATAGTATTTCTAAATATTTTTACAAAGTTTCTTTTCTATCATGGTTAACTTTTTGATATTGATTAATTTATAAGTGTAGTAGTTTCGTTGTTACATCATTAACTCCATTATTTACTCCCTTCAAATCCATCCCATGATTCTTTCCATGAGATCCCTGCATATTCGGGGGAGTTGAACTCCTACTGAAGTCTTAGTGAATCAACATCTACGGGCCCAAGTGGATATCTGGTACCTCCATCATCAATTTCACCACTGGCGACTCCTCATGATTATCCCTGTTTTTCCCCTTTTAGCCTGCACTCTGACTCTCAACATGTTCTAGCGTGGCCATCGTATTGTTACGCTTCACAATTTTAGGACAAGCATACTATTCATGGCTGTATTTCCCACACTAAAAGCACACTTGGTGTAACCCTTCATATACTAACTACCCATCCTCCCCAAAGCTGCGAACGCCAACAGTAAAGGTTGTTGTAGGCTAATTTCAACACAAATGTGCGCAAATTCTCCCTTATCATATGTCGAGGTTGAACAATCCACTTTGATAGTTTTGCCAATCATATCCCTAATATACCCAATAATTCAACATTATAAAAATCTAGTAGAAGGTTCGGAATACGCACCCAAGCAACTATCTTTCGTTGAGTGTCTGCCTTCTTAGGGTTAAAGTTGGCCGCTATTGCTGAACCAACAAATAGTGATCATCAATCATCCATAGCCCTTTTTGATAGCCCTGATCCTCTCTACTAGTGAAAGACACAACAAAATAATAATTACTTAGAGGAGTAACCTTTACAGGATCCTTTGGTTTCCACATCCTTCTAGCTCTACCTATGAGAACATTCTTCAGGATATGTGCCCCTAAGATTTGATGATCAGTGAGTTCATCTAGGGTTGGCACCACACTATGTATTGCTCCACAGTCACCTTCAATACGAAATATCTTGGTTTAATAGCTGTACCTTTTGTTTCCACTCCATCGACCAAATCCGTATCAACCACTTGCCCATCCTCTGTATGTTGGTTCTTCTTGATGAAAAAAGACCTCCATCCATTCACCATATCTTCATTTTCATCATGCTTTACCAAGAAACCACCACACCCTAAAGAGAGAAGTTTCTCTTTGTATGAGAGTAGGAGCACCCTTCGATTGATAACCAGTTGTGGTGTCTCCTTCACACCCTTTGATTCCTTCACACCTCCACTCCTAGACCCAAAAACGAAGTCCATTGGTGAATTCACCATCCCCGCTTCCTCCTCCCCTTCCCCACCCCCTCCCCGATCGCTATCTCTGACACCCTTCCACCATCTCTAGCACTCGCTTCTTTGTCGCCCACTACACTCATGACCGCTTCTCTACAAGTGGAATAAAGAAGGGGAAGTAAATATGCCCAAGACTCCCGCAGGGAAAAGGCCCTAGTGGACAGGCAACTGAGAGAGGAAGCAGAAAACAACACAGACAAAGCAAAGGAAGTAGAAAATCAGGAGTAACCATACTAAATTTCAAACTTTTTGGCAACCAAGGTATGCGGATTCTCATGACACAAACGATCTCCTTAGCTAATCCTTTGTGTTATCGATGGTCGAATGAATCTGAGTGCTTACTACGCCAGTTGACTTGGACATTGACTTAGAACAAGACTTGGAAAAGAGGCCCGGAAAATAAGGCTAACCTGCTCTTACTCAGCTTCCTCAAATGTCATGTTAGAATGACTTTGAGTAGTCCAAGGTCTTTTGCGTCCACTGAAGTTTACCCTACGGCAAAAAGACCAGTGACAGAAACTCTGAGTTTTATCCACAGCAACCACCTAATTTTATTATGTATCTGCCACTAATGATTTTTATCATCAGGGTCAACAAGTATAATTAGATTTTACTTCTTTTATGAAGCAATCACCAGGGGCATTATCTAAACTTAATGTGTGGTCGAAGACGTTAAGAACTTGACTGGATAATTGGAGTCCAATGAAGAAAAAGAAGACAAGTTAGGAGAAAAAAATATGCATTTGATGTTGACGAGTTTCTGCAGATTTTAGAATATTCAAAACGCGTTTTCGATTCATATTCTTGTTATTTCTGGCACCTTTCTTCCTTTCCCTGCCTTCTTCTCCTTCTCCTTCTCTGTTCTTATGTTCATTTTCTTCGCTATTTCCATAATTGACCACCAAAAATGTGGCCTTCCCATTGTCATGAAGAAGAAACTTCTCAAATACACTTGTACTAAAATACTTGTTAATAAAATAATAATTAATGTAGGTTTCATGTATTACAACAGCAAAATTGTATCCACCCAGCGAATAGATGAAATAGACTTATTTAATGATTATTATATATGTCGACCATCAAATAAGTATGGGTAATTATTTGATGTTTATATTAGTCAACCGTTAAATAGATTTTTTTTTAATTACCAGAAATTTAAAACTATTTCATAACTTTTTTTTTTGGGTAAACAGCTGTCAAATATTTTTAGGTAATATACTTGACCATCAAATATACACATTGGATTTTTTTTTTAAAGTAATCGTTAAGAGTCTCATTCAAATGGCTTTATGATTTTCCAATTACTATAGTGATGAAAATGCTAAAAATATCAATTTTCATCTTAAAAGGATTGGAATCAAAGTTAATTAATCTTCCACCGATGCAAAAACATTTAAATCTTTTCAGTTATCAATCTTAAATATTGGTTCTTCCAAATAATTTTTTAGTTAATGACCCATGATAACATAAATATCTTAAAAATCCTGCCCCACATTCATATAATTTATAGAGGATTAAGACAATTAAAGTGTAAAAGTGATTCTTGGAAGTAATCACAAACACCCAATAAATAAAAGCGAACAAATATAATTGTCAAAATGGTTAAAATATAAAATAGATTTTATTAGGTTTGTAGTTGAGAATATAGAAAGAACTATATTACAGAGTTCGAAATAACTATATAAAAGGAGTTTAATTTCTACTTATATAAAAGTGCTTTTTAAAAGTGTTTTTGAAGCTTACCAAACACCCTCTCAGGTACAATAAAACTACTTTAATTTTACAATCATCATCATACTGTACGGGGAGGGAGTTGTGGCAATGAGTCGTTCAGTGATCCAGCTCCATCCAAAAGTAGTGAGGTTGGAAGAGATGTATGTATCTCCCAGTTTGAAAACCCAACACCACGAAACTCTAGGTGCTTTAGATAATCATCCTTCCCATTTTCAATTTTCTGCAGAAACTCCACTACTTTATGCATCGAAGGTCTTAGCTCTCCATCCCTCTGTAGGCACTGAAAAGCTAAGTTTGCCACTGAGATTATCATCTCCTTAACCTTGTCATCAGACTCAAAACAAAGGGAAGGATCTACAAACTCAGTAAACGCTCTTTTTTGAATCTTCTTAACTGCCATATTTGCCAAATTAATCTTATCATTGGCCCTTGTAACAATGATAGCTGGCTTAGAAGATATGAGCTCAATCAGCACGACTCCGAAACTATAAACATCACTCTTTTCAGTAAGCTCACAGAATTGGTAATATTCGGGGTCCAAATAACCTGGGCTTCCTGCTGGAGCCGTGGAGACATGAGACACAAACATGGGAAACAATTTGGAAATACCAAAGTCAGCAACCTTGACACAATGGTGATCTAGAAGAAGGTTGTTGGATTTGACATCGCGGTGAATAATGCCAGAAGCATGGAGATAGGACAATGCATTTGCTGTCTCTATGGCAATCCTCATCCTTAAGGGCCACGGTAGTGAACCAGATTTTGCTAGATTTCCATGAAGATGACAACCAAGAGTTCCATTTGGAATATATTCGTAGACTAGGAGCAGTTCACGACTGGTACGGGAAGTGCAGCCATAAAGTGACACAAGGTTTTTGTGCCGCAAGCGTGTTAAAATCTTAACTTCATTCATGAATTGCTGTACACATGAGTTGCGCTCAAACAGCCGCTTAACAGCAACTTCTCGTCCATCTTTAAGTTTTCCTAGTCGTTTAAAATCAAACCAACACCTTTTCATCAATATCTACACTAATACAAGTTAATAATGCATCTCCCCAAACACAATAATATAACTTCAAAATCCAACTATGTAAGAATGAATATTTTTGATAGAAGAAACTCTCAATACATATTTTTAAGGTGGCTTACCATAGTAAACAGTTCCAAAGCCTCCACTTCCAAGTTCTCTTGATTGATCAAATTTGTTTGTTGCTTCTTCGAGTTCCTCATAGGAGAAGACAGGGAACTTAAAATAGATGTGTCTATCTTCTAGGATTACATTTGAGTGAGTATTATCAGATTCAATGGTTCTTGACTGATTTTGTGAGCCCAAAGACTTGTGTCTTCGTTTGTTCCGCAATAGAATAACAGCCAAACCAATTATAATCACAACAGTTGCGCTTGGTACACCTACATATATGCCACGTGACAAAATTTGGTGAAATGGAATAACTTGCATTTCATTGATGAGAGTTATATTCATAGAAGGAAAAATATACATAACAAACAATATTTACAAGTAACTGAATTAGTTTTGTATAATTAGAGGAAGAGCTTTGAAACTTTAATTAATTCTAGGATTATAATAGCCACGAATACAGTCAATTAAAATAAGATTTGTTGTGCTCTTTCGTCATCAAATAAGATTTCTTGTACCTGTATAAAGATTTCATACTTTTTGGCAGCCAAAATATATGGATATTCATGACACAAACATTATCTTCGGCTAACCTTTTGTGTTAATAATTATAGAATGAATCTGTGTGCTTACTATGTTCATTGACTCGGACACTGACCAGGATCAAGATTTGGAAAAGTGGACAGGAAAATAAGGGTCAGGTCTTTGCCCTCCGCCTTGAAGTTCCCACAACCACAAAAAAAAAAAGGACACAGTATACCAGAAACTTCGAGTTTTATCCACGGGACCACTGCAACCACCTAATTTTATTATTTACCAATAATGATTTTAAAAATACCCCTACTATCTGTATTCATCATCAGGGTCAACTTAAGTATAATCAAATTTTACTTCACTTATTTTTGGAGCAATCAACTTAAGTATTATCTGTCCAGTGATGTTTTAGCGTCTATATTGAATGTCTAGTCCAATAGAAAAAGAACTTCATTAAAATCTTTAATCTCTCCTCTGTTTTTCTCAAACCAAACAATCATAAAAATTAATAAAATTTAAATATTAAATGAATACTAATTTGATAATTTTTCAAAAATAATAGTAGTTGGAACAATATGTGAATTTATGTTTTTAGTGGTAATTTTACAAAATGTAATGCTGTCTAGATGTTGTAAAAGCATAAATAATTCTATTTTGTTTAATTTCTGGTGCAATTCACAAGATACTTTTACCGGTTATAATATAGAAATAAACAATGACTTGTTGTATTTTAAAATTACAATTATACACAAATATAGACAACAAATTATTTTATTCCACAAATTATTGCAATTATGAAAATTTTTAAAAGAAATCTAAAATGCAATTTGTTTTATTTTAGAAATTATTATATCTATATATATTTAAAATATAATTAATAACTAAATAATTAATCTATTACCTATTAGCAATCCCAGCTTCCAAGCCCGTCTTTCTGTCTCAATTTCATCTACGCCACAATTAAGAGAAACATATACGAAATGAACAAATTAGCATCAGAATTGATAATACTACCTCATGTCCTAATTATAAGAGCCAGTTGACTAATTTGAAGAGATTAAGGAAGTAAGTTGAATTAGTTATTTATCCTAAATAGGTGTTGTCTTTCCTAAAATATCCTTGCTAATTAAGTGTATTGACTAGAATTATAATTATTAGAAGGACTATCTTGGAAAAAATTGAATAAATATGAGGGACAAAGTGGATTGGGGTCTTATATTGAGAACCAAAATAAAAGTCAAACAGCGTTTTATATTAAGGACTGGAGGTAGTATTAGATTTAAAACCGCAGAAGAAAACGCAGAGTCCATTTGATTAGTTGGCACACTTAATATGAGCTTCTGAAAAAAGACAGTAAATTTAACATGTTGCTTAATTATTATGCGTGCCTTTGAGACAATAAAATTCTCTGGTGCCGTTGAGACGGCAGGAGCCTTTGTCAGAAAGACACAAGCAGAGTTGACAGGCATACATGTGGCCATCTAAAAACGAACGAGGAAAATTAACTGAACCCGAGAAATTCTCATTTGTTGTAGTAAGCAATGCATACCTTTGAGACAATAAAATTCTCTGGTGCTGTTGAGACGGCATGAACCATTGTCAAAAAGACATCGAACACAACCAGGAGAAAGCTTAAAACTAATATGGAATTCAGAAGCTATGAATGTAAAAGGATCAGGAGAGAAAGATAGCATATTCACTGGAAGCTGAACACTTGGACATGTTGCTAAAGGAGTTAGAGGGTCATCCGGATCCTGCGTTCGGAAGAAGATGGTCTCATTCTTACCTTTAGCACATCCTGTATAGTTCAAGAATTGCTTTGAAAGACTCTGATTGAGTGGAGTATTGCATTTGTACATGGTTATAAATGGCCAAATATGAATGGAACCCAAAGCTGAGTTGGGAGGAGAAGTAATATTGGAACAAAAGGCGTCACAATTATTACTTGCCAAACGCTTCTCCAAATATGTGTCTCTAACGACAACTTGAGGAATCAACCCGATTCCTATCCTCGTCACTTGAAACATCTTTTTCCCCAGTTGCACAGTTTTTTGAGCGTTGGGGTCTTCACAGCCATGAATCGGCAACATCCCACAGTCTTTACGTTCTGGAGTGGTCAAAGGGAACCCGAGCTTGCCCAAATTACCACAGTCAAAGAAACCTGGGCACTCATCTGCTGAAGCAGAATGGTCAGCGAACAAGAAGAAGAAGAAGAAGACGGACAAATAGACAGGTAGAACCATGATCTTCTTCTGAAACTCTCACTCTTAGAGAACAAGTTTAGTCTATATGATTTTTTCAAGCAATAACTTGCTAAGGTTGGGTTGTAGCTCTATGAAATGGCAGTTGACTTGGCCGAAAGACCAAGACCAAGAAGATGAATGTGAGAGACACGTGTCCTTTTCTCAACATAAAGCAAAGAAATTAATAATTCACGCGGTTTTTAATTTTAATATTCCCATTGCTGTTTATTTGTATAGTAATTTTAATTTTATTTTAATATATAAGCATCGCAACTCGTGGTGAACATTTTATTGTTCGATGAACTTTCGCAGCAAATAATCTTTTTGAAATTTGCATCTGGAAAGAAAGTAAGGAAAATTACAAATAAAGACTCTCCAATATATAAAATAGCAATTAGGACCCTAAATTTGAAAAATAGCTTCAGAGGACCCGGTTCCAAATTGCAAATATGAAATACTAATGGAATGTCCAAAATGCCCTTCTTCTTTTTTTCTCTTTCTTCCTCTCCAGATCTTCTTCCTTTCGTTCTTCTTTTCCTCTCCCTCTTCATTCTTCTCTTCCATAATAGGAAGGAATCATTCTCAATATCCATCTCTCAATTTCTTTTTCCATCTCCATTTTCATCTACTCCATCCTCACAAACCCAGATTCTAAAACTTTAGTTGCATTCACCATCTCTCTCCCTAGATTCCTCTATCTTTCTCTCTCTCAACCTGGAAGTTGCTTTTCACTGAAAACAAAAACCCAATATCCATTCAATACTTCTCGTAACTTTGATTATGAGCTGTGGGCAGTAACTAAAAGGCACAATTCATTCACTCGATCGTGAGTAACAGTACGCCACCTAATGGTATTAGGAACTAGGATACATCCTCACAAGCCCACTTTCTATGGATAGCTGAGAAGCAGGAACTATTATATAAGATGAACTAATGATATTTATGCAGAATGGAAAATATACGCCACCTATTTACTATTTGAATTTAAATTGATTGGGAGCAACATTGCGATGAAATAAGAAGAGAGATTAGTCTTGATATCATTTTGATTCTCATTATAACTTTGTGCCCACCATATGGATACTCCGGATTGAACCTCAATCTTCACAACATATATATAGTAACATTGTAGAGCTATTTAAATTCTCATTTCAACAGAAAAATTTAAAATTGTATGAAAATCTTATTGGAACTTGTCATTGGCCTTACTTAACTTGTCATTGGCCTAACTGAATTTGTCATGAATCCTATATCAGAAGTGCTTATTGTTAAAGAAATCTGCAAATTCTCATTTCAACAGAACAATTTAAAATTGTATGAAAACCTTATCGGAACTTGTCATTGGCTTAACTTAACTTGTCATTGGCCTAACTAAACTTGTCATGAATCCTATATCAGAAGTACTTGCTGTCAAAGAAATCTGCAAATTCTCATTTCAACAGAACAATTTAAAATTGTATGAAAACCTTATCAGAACGTGTCATTGGCCTAACTAAACTTGTCATGAATCCTATATCAAAAGTGTTTGCTGTCAAAGAAATCTGCAAATTCTCATTTCAACAGAACAATTTAAGATTATATGAAAATCTTATCGGAACTTGTCGTTGGCCTTACTTAACTTGTCATTGGCCTAACTAAACTTGTCATGAATCCTATATCAGAAGTGCTTGTTGTCAAAGAAATATGCAAATTCTCATTTCAACAGAACAATTTAAAATTGTATGAAAACCTTATCGGAACTTGTCATTAGCCTTACTTAACTTGTTATTTGCCAAGTTAAAATTGTATAAAAACCTTGTCAAAAGTGACAAGTTTACTATGGCAAATGACAAGTTGAGTTTGGCAAATGACAAGTTCCCATAAGGTTTTCATACAATTTCAAATTTCTCTGTCAAAATGATTGAATTTTCACATTGATTTACGAAGCAACAAATTCACTATGGCAAATGACAAGTTGAGTAAATAACAAGTTCCCATAAGGTTTTCATACAATTTCAAATTTCTCTGTTGAAATTAAAATTTGGAGATTTCTGACAGCAACCACTTCTGATAAGTAGTAAATGAAAAGCTCAGTAAAGCCAATGACAAGTTCCAATAAGATTTTCATACAATTTAAAACTTCTCTGTTGAAATTAAACTTTGCTGATTTTTGACAGCAGCCACTTATGATAAGCAGTAAATGACAAGTTTAGTAAAACCAATGACAAGTTCCGATAAGATTTTCATACAATTTTAAATTGTTCTATTGAAATGAGAATTTGCAGATTTCTTGACAGCAAGCACTTCTGATATAGGATTCATGACAAGTTCAATTAGGCCAATGACAAGTTAAGTAAGGCCAATGACAAGTTCTAATAAGATTTTATACAATTTTAAATTGTTCTATTGAATGAGAATTTGCATATTTCTTTGACAGTAAGCACTTATGATATAGGATTGATAACAAGTTTAATTAGGCCAATGATAAGTTAAGCAAGGCCAATAACAAGTTCCGATAAGATTTTCATACAATTTTAAATTGTTTTGTTGAAATGAGGATTTGCAGATTTTTTTGACAGCAAGCACTTCTGATATAGGATTGATGACAAGTTCATTTAGGCTAATGACAAGTTAAGTAAGGCTAATGATAAGTTCCAATAAGGTTTTTATACAATTTTAAATTGTTCTGTTGAAATGAAAATTTGCAGATTTCTTTGACAGCAAGCACTTTTATATAGGATTTATGACAAGTTCAGTTAGGCTAATGACAGTTAAGTAAGGCCAATGACATGTTCCGATAAGGTTTTCATACAATTTTAAATTGTTCTGTTGAAATGAGAATTTGCAAATTTCTTGACAGCAAGCACTTCTGATATAGGATTCATGACAAGTTCACTTAGGCCAATAACAAGTTCTGATAAGATTTTCATACAATTTTAAATTTTTCTCTTAAAATGAGAATTTGCAGATTTCTTTGACAGCAAACACTTCTGCTATAGGATTCTTGACAAGTTCAGTTAGGCCAATGACAGGTTCCCATAAGGTTTTTATACAAGATGAAAAATGCACAGCTCATGCTTTCTAGTCCATTACGTTACCCTTTTTGCATTGCCCTTGATTTCAATTGTTTATATATTTTCTTTAAAAAAATAGAAGGAATATAAAAGTTTGGTTTCACCACACTCCAAAAGCTTCCCAACAAAATAAAGCTTATCATTGAACTCGCACATTGCCAATCATTTATGAATAAAGAGAACATAAACTCAAAGAACAAATCAAAGAATATTAAAGGGAAACCCTCTGTGTTTAGCTTCATTTTTTACTTACAAACTAATCAATGAGTAAGGGGGAAGAACATAACAAAGAAGACAATATTCGAATCCCCCTCTTTGGGTATGGATTCAAGGAAGAGTGAATCGAAAGATAATACACTTTCATCTTAAGCTATAATATATAGAGAGCATCCAATATGGAAGATGAGAACATTTCTTCCTACTAAGAAAGAGAAGAACGAAGAGAGAGAGGAAAAGAAGAACGAAAGGGAAGAAGATCTGGAGAAGAAGAAAGAGAAAAAATAGAAGGGTATTTTGGACATTCCACCATCATTTCATATTTGCAATTTGGGACCGGGTCCTCTGAAGCTATTTTCCAAATTTAGGGTCCCTAATTGCTATTTTATATATTGAGGAGTCTTTATTTGCAATTTTCCCAAAAAAGTATTATTAATAATATATTTATAAAACTGCACTTTTAGTTATTTAATTTCGTACAAAATTCTTTTTCCTTAACTTCATAAAGCTTCTTTTAGGGGATCTAATTCTAATATTTTTACATGAATTTGAAAAAAAAATCTATAAATACTACTGTATTGAATAATTAAAAAAACAATGATCAGTAAAAAAAATCATCATGTTAGATTAACGGTATTAATATTAGAAAAATGGAAAAATTACTTTATTAAATTAAAGAATTAAACTAAAATTTTTTTCCTAATATGTTATTTGGATTTATTTGTTTTTATTTTTATTTTGAGAACATATATGTCAACCAAATATTTTATTTTTTAAATCAAAATATCTATTGTAAGATGGTGAAAATTGTTTTAACTATTTATCATCTTTTTTTGCCAACATATTTATTATCATTTTGGAATGAAAATTAATTAATTAAAATTGTGTATGATTTGTGGAGATTATGGCCCCAAAGTGAACAGTGATGATTGTCAGCTTTTGATTTTGAATCGTTTGGGAGACATAATCATAATTACGTCCTCTTTTTGCTCTCCGTTTTTTAATCACTATTCTCCATATCCGGTCCCAATAATTAGTTTATTAAATAAATCTCAACCTTGAGAATAGATAATTAAAATTCCTCAACCCAAGTATCTCGAGAAATTCTTAGGTACACCAGGTGCCCCACCTCATTTGTGTTCTGACCAATCAGAATATACCAAGTCACAACATTTTAATCTTAGTTGGTTGCCAGGTCATCTCTAATTATTAAGCAATTAAGATTTCAATTAAGAGAAAAACTCAGGGATTCCAATTTGCATTAGAAAATTCCCATCAAAGAGCCCTAACCTCTAGTCCTCTACATTCGAGATTCAACGACAATTGCCCTCTTCCTGGTGACTAGAGATGAAACTTGAGCTCTTAAGGCTGGAGGTCTCTCAGCGAGTTTGCGGTGGGTAAGTTGCAAGTTGTGCTTTCCTTTTTCTTTTATTTTTGATCGAACAAGAGGCTATTTATCCTCATCTTCCTCTCCTTGGCGACCGTCTTGCAATTAGAGACGATGGTTAAGCCCTAAAGCTGAAGGTTCTTGTCGATCCCCTTATCATGTTTTGCTTCGATTTGTGGCTGGTAAGCTGTGATTTGTGGATGCAAGTGAGTAATGAAATCATGTTTGAAAGCCCAAAACCCTAACTTAAAACCAATCTTCAAAGCTTTTAATAACCCTTTTGGAATCTCTCTATCTTCAAATCAAAAGTATAAACCGTGGAAGTATTTTAGAAATCCTACCTAGAGTGTTGCAACCACCAAAGCCTCTGCCGAAAAAATCATTTCACTATGATTCTTGAAGTTTCATTGAAATGAGATGTTTGTTATTTGACTTAATTGATAATGAACTGAGGTACGATAAGAGTAATCCTACATATCATCAAGGCACTTGATTCAATTTATTTATTATTTTTTGAAGTACTTGCATTTTGCCAGTCCAAAATGCTGTGGAATATTTGAAGATTATTGGGGCGTTGAACGAATATTATTGTTTATAACTTTATATCTTCTACAAGGCGTCTTTATGGATGGTGAGTTTAACTATATTTGTAATTTCAGCTACCTTGTTTTGTTTATGTGAAATCATTTTACTAGTAATGGTTACTATGTTTGCAATAATTTCTATTCAACCTGCACATCTAGATTGTTTTTCATGTACTTCAGGCACATAAATTTTGTGATGTTTATTCTATTTCTGACTCTTTGCATAATTTTTAGACCTAAATTCTATTTGAGTGAGTTGTCTTTGTAGATCATAAAGAAACTTACCTAGTGTCTGCTTGGCTGTCTGGCTTGATAGCCCTTGCTTTTTTGTTGTAATTAACAATCAGTGTTAAACCTTTTTTTTAACCTCATCAAAATGTGGCATTGGGATTATGGTTTCTTGTAGGTATGAAACTTCAGGGGAGGAGAATTATACACCATGGCAAGCCGGGTAGGTGAGAGGAGGAGGTGGCCTTGCTGAAATCATTCATTACACGAGGCATAATGGCTAACAATGTGATTTTGATATGGAAAGCTTTTGAGAATTGAAGGGGATGATGACTTTAGTTGGACTTCAATGAGTTTGGTGCTGACTAGCTAGTCTGTTGGCACAGTTTGCTGTAACGGGCAGTTACTATTTAGTATATTTAACTTGCTGTCCAGAAATGTTTTATGTAATGTTGCAATTGAATGTTGTTAATTTCTAATTGTAACATGATAGTTGATTGTTTCGATGGAATGCCTTTGATTTGGTGTTTTGATAGTTGATTCTTCTTCCAGATATAGTTATGCTAAAATTCATAACAAAGAGTTCCAAAGTGCGGGGAACAACTGTACAAAAATTCTTGATCTGGAGAGCAAAGCAACATTTCAATTAATTGAACTTAGTTACTTTACAAAATACAAATGATCAACCATACAATGATCTTGATGGACCAGAACCATGCAATACAGCATTTGAGAAGCAAACCAACCAAATGTGCAGAATCATGTTCATCCCTAATAAAATAATGAAAACACTAAATCAATCCTTCACTCCTAACTACTACAGCAGCTAAGCAGAAGCCCTGACCCATTTCGGTTATTTTTCTCTGTCCATCTCGTCCCTTAATCTTGCCCAAAGTTTGCTTGGATACGTGTACTTCAATCTAATCCAAACAATTGCTGCAGCATACCTCCGGCATTTATAGCAACAATATCATTTGGGGTGCGCAAACAATTGAAAAAAAATATCAATCAGCAGCATTGACACAGAACATGAAGATGCATTTTCAAAATCCTTTTATAAAGCTTTTTTCCCATGTGTTCAAGAATGTGCCATTAGCTGACTTTCACCAAAAGGTCGTAAATTGAGGAATGACCAAATTGAATATCAAAGACTAGAGGTTGGTTATCCATCATCAACATTTGATTGAATACTAGATTTGTAAAATTATAAAATAATCAAGAAGTTTTAGGTAGAAACAACATACCTTAATAAACTAGCAAATTAAAACATATATAAACAAATTGAAATCGAAGAAAATAATAGAGGAGAATATTGTGGAGTTCCAGTGCTAAGGAGCTAGAACGCACCATCATTGATTCCTCATTCAACGTCATCACAGACACTTAATGGTCCTAACCTTGTGGCCTTCAATCCTTCAACGACGATATCACAGGGATAATTTAGGAAGGGATTGGCGTGAGGTTGGATTAGAAAAAAAAGAGAGGAGAGGAAGATAAGGGAACCATTGGGCTAAGGAAGTTACCGGGAAAGGCGAGAGACCGACAATCAACTCCCTAAGTAATCGATGGAGAGTGCGTTGAGCGGCGAAGATTCGTGGACAAAGAAGAGCATTGTTGCAGAGCAAGGGAAGAGGACGATCGTTAAATGTAGAGGCTAGGGTTCTTCGATCGAAATTTGAATTTGAATTTGAAGTTTCTTGACGCAAGTTGAAATCCCGAGAGTATTTCTTATAATTATTATTTTAATTGAAATCTTAATTGCTTTATAATTAGACTAAAATGTTGTGACTTGTTATATTCTGATTGGCGAGAGTACAAATGAGGTGGTGTTCTAGGTGTACGCAAGAATTTCTCATCTATCTCAGCATATTGCCAAAATTAGTAAAAACTCACGCCACAATGTCCTTATATATCTGTGACGCTGGGTTTAATTAATCAATTTTGCACATATAGTACTATTTTTAAACAACTACTAGACATGATAACATTTTTTCAGACCAGCCCTAACATTTAAATATATGCTTCCTCTCTTTTGAAAATGTAAGAACTAGTTAGAAAATTGATATTGATTATAAATATAAGAGTTTCATCCAATTTGTTTCTAAAATTTATAATGTTTTTAAACCATGCCAATTGGTGGGACATGTTGAGAGAATTTTTATGAAAAGATGGTTATAATACAAGTGATTAAATAGGTTATTTAAGAAAAATCAAAACATATTCATTATAAAAAATTAATTTAACTAATTTTTAATATATGTAAATTAGTTATTATCTTCAATATTATACAGAAGTATTGCATAACTAATTTATAAGTCAAGAACCACTAAGTGGGCGTGTAAAGTATGAATGTGTGGCGTCTTGTCCCATGAAAAGATAACTAATTTATAAAAATTTAAAAATTAGTTATTTATTTATAATAAATATGTGTTGATTTTTTTAAATGTCTCATTCATTTACATTAGAAACTTACCTCATTATATGCCATTAATATTGTTGTTTGGGAAACTAAATTTAAATTTGTAAAGCAAAATCAACTGAGTTCTATATTTGAAATCAAAATAAATTTCTCAACTTGTTTTTATATTTTAAACCTAGGAGTAGAATATAAAAATACTCTTCTGATTCTAAATATAAGATTTTTATATACAGTATATAAAATTTTTTATATGCACTATATATAAATTTTATATTTAAGATTAGAAGAGTAATAAATTTTGTAGACTGATGGCTAAACATGACTTTGCAATTGCATACGGCACCTATGAGTAATCACTAATCACCAGATTAAGAATTAATGACTTTTCAGTGGTCCCCACAATACGACGTGCGGTGAACTTTGCTACTTGTCACTTCCGGCTTGCCCGTATGCACAGAGATGAGAGAAGCGTGGTAACATCACCATGTGTATTACTATTACTGCCTCTCTTATTTATAAGATTTTATTTATAGATTATAAATAAGATCTTATAAATAAAACTAGAAGTATTATTATTATCATCATCATCATCTTCTCAAATCATTAAAATAAAAACTAAATAACAAATTTGAGAAAAAAGTCCAAAAAAATATATGTTAAATTACAATATAAAAAGAGTTTTATATTTAGGACCAGAAGAGTAGTAATTAAAACTGATTTAAATTTTTAAATTCAAAAAATATTTTCTTAAAATTTTTCAAATTAAAAAAATTAATTAAATTTGTTATTTATAATAAATATGCGTCAAGTTTCTTAAATTATTTTTTATAATCATATGTACTGACATTAATATGAATATTTTTTATGCATATAAATAAAAGAAGAAATAGATAATAAATATAAAATACGTTATTTTAAGATGAGGTATGGAGGTTGGGAAATCGAAAATATCACAAAACGAGAACAAAAGCGCGCGATAAATTTGGACGGAAAGTGTGTGGGTGAGCTCAAAGCCGATTGGCCCACACTATTATAAGAGTCAAACCATATTCTCTTTTTTTTAAAAAAATATCCAAATATATTTATACATGTTAAAATCAACCACGAAGAAAGTGAATGAGAACACGTGTCTATGTCTTTAATTTCAACAAAATGTGCTTCATCACAGGCTCTTGAACTTGATTAATATATGCATTAGGTCATGTCCAAACTTGTCCAAATATCGCCAAATAAATAAGATCAGTTTATAGAGAATAAATCAAATAAATAACTGGCAATCACAATATTATATAAATTTAAGCGTCTAATAAGTATGAAATAAATGTCATAAGGTCATTATGCTCTTGATGAAGGAATTTCTCACATAATGATAATTAACACGCTAATATTAGTATAAAGCTTTCAAAAGGATAAAGAGACTGAATGGCCAAAAACAAAAAGTGAGTGTAAACGAAATTCATATTAACAATTAAATTAAAACTAACATCCTATATTAAGATTGGAACTAACAATCGAAGTTAAACAAATGTGCCTTCCGATGAGAGTTGATATATTAAACTTCAATCTCAGAAATAATTGATATTACACTGTTGAAGATTTTTTAACACTTTAAATAATTTCATTACTGTACAAAATGCCATACTTGGCACTCCATAGTTGTTGGTTAAACAGAAAAGCATCGAGTAAGTAACATGAGGTACGTAGAGGTTGATTAAGGACTTATTTAGTGATTATTATATATGTCGACCATCAAATAAGTATGGGTAATTATTTGATGTTTATATCAGCCAACCGTTAAATAGATTTTTTCTAATTATCAGAAATTTAAAACTATTTGATAACTTTTTTTTTTGGGTAAACAGCCGTAAAATATTTTTAGGTGATATACTTGACCGTCAAATATATATATATATTGGATTTTTTTTTTCAAATAATCGTTAAGAGTCTCATTCAAATGGCTTTATGATTTTCCAATTACTATAGGGATGAAAATGCTCAAAATATCAATTTTCATCTTAAAAGGATTGGAATCAGAGTTAATTATTCTTCCACCGATGCAAAAACATTTAAATCTTTTCAGTTATCAATCTTAAATATTGGTTCTTCCAAATAATTTTTTAGTTAATGACCCATGATAACATAAATATCTTAATAATCCTACCCCACATTCATCTAATTTATAGAGGATTAAGACAATTAAAGTGTAAAAGTGATTCTTGGAAGTAATCACAAACACGCAATAAAAGTGTTTTTGAAGCTAATCAAACACCCCCTCAGGTAAAATAAAACTACTTTAATTTTACAATGGTGATCATACTGTACGGGGAGGGAGTTGTGGCATTGAGTCGTTCATTGATCTAGCTCCATCCAAAAGCAGTGAGGTTGGGAGAGATGTATGTATCTCCCAGTTCGAAAACCGAGCACCATGAAACTCTAGGTGCTTTAGATAATCATCCTTACCATTTTCAATTTTATGGAGAAACTCCACTACTTTATCCATGGAAGGTCTTAGCTCTCTAGCCCTTTGTAGGCATTGAAAAGCTAAGTTTGCCACTGAGATTATCATCTCCTTAACCTTGTCATCAGACTCAAAACAAAGGGAAGGATCTACAAACTCAGTAAATGCTCTTCTTTGAATCTTCTTAACTGCCATATTTGCCAAACTAATCTTATCCTTGGTCCTTGTAACAATGATAGCTGGCTTAGAAGATATGAGCTCAATCAGCACGACTCCGAAACTATAAACATCACTCTTTTCAGTAAGCTCACAGAATTGGTAATATTCGGGGTCCAAATAACCTGGGCTTCCTGCTGGAGCCGTGGAGACATGAGACACAAACATGGGAAACAATCTGGAAATACCAAAGTCAGCAACCTTGACACAAAAATGGTGATCTAGAAGAAGGTTGCTGGATTTGACATCGCGGTGAACGATGCCAGAAGCATGGAGATAGGACAATGCATTTGCTGTCTCTATGGCAATCCTCATCCTCAAGGGCCACGATAGTGAACCAGGTTTTGCCAGATTTCCATGAAGATGACAACCAAGAGTTCCATTTGGAATATATTCGTAGACTAGGAGCAGTTCACGACTGGTACGGGAAGTGCCGCCATAAAGTGACACAAGGTTTTTGTGCCGCAAGCGTGTTAGAATCTTAACTTCATTCATGAATTGCTGTACACATGAGTTGCGCTCAAACAGCCGCTTAACAGCAACTTCTCGTCCATCTTTAAGTTTTCCTAGTCGTTTAAAATCAGACCAACACCTTATCATCAATATCTACACTAATACAAGTTAATAATGCATCTCCCCAAACACAATAATATAACTTCAAAATCCAACTATGTAAGAATGAATATTTTTGATAGAAGAAACTCTCAATGCATATTTTTAAGGTGGATTACCATAGTAAACAGTTCCAAAACCTCCACTGCCAAGTTCTCTTGATTGATCAAATTTGTTTGTTGCTTCTTCGAGTTCCTCATAGGAGAAGACAGGGAACTTAAAGTAGATGTGTCTACCTTCTAGGATTACATTTGAGTGAGTATTATCAGATTCAATGGTTCTTGACTGATTTTGTGGGCCCAAAGACTTGTGTCTTCGTTTGTTCCGCAATACAATAACAACCAAACCAATTATAATCACAACAGTTGCACTTGGTACACCTACATATATGCCACGTGACAGAATTTGGTGAAATGGAATAACTTGCATTTCATTGATGAGAGTTATATTCATAGAAGGAAAAATATACATAGCAAACAATATTTACAAGTAACTGAATTAGTTTTTTATACTTAGAGGAAGAGCTTTGAAACTTTAATTAATTCTAGGATTATAATGGCCACGAATACAGTCAATTAATATAAGATTTGTTGTGCTCTTTCGTCATCAAATAAGATTTCTTGTACCTGTATAAAGATTTCATACTTTTTGGCAGCCAAAATATATGGATTTTCGTGACACAGACATTATCTTCGGTTAATAATGATAGAATGAATCTGTGTGCTTACTATGTTCATTGACTCGGACACTGACCAGGATCAAGATATGGAAAAGTGGACAGGAAAATAAGGGCCAGGTCTTTGCCCTCTACCTTGAAGTTCCCACAACCACAAAAGGACACAGTATACCAGAAACTTGCAAGTTTTATCCACGGGACCACGGCAACCACCTAATTTTATTATTTAGCAATAATGATTTTAAAAATACTCCTACTGTCTGTATTCATCATCAGGGTCAACGTAAGTATAATCAAATTTTACTTCACTTGTTTATGGAGCAATAACCAGGCACTATCTGTCCAGTGATGTTTTCGCGTCCATATTGAACGTCTAGTCCAATGGGAAAGGAACTTCATTAAAATCTTTAATCTCTCCTCTGTTTTTCTCAAACCAAACAATCATAAAAATTAATAAAATTTAAATATTTAATGAATACTAATTTGATAATTTTTCAAAAATAATAGTACTTGGAACAATATGTGGATTTATGTTTTTAGTGGTAATTTTACAAAATGAAATGCTGTCTAGAAGTTGTAAAAGCATAAATAATTCTATTTTGTTTAATTTCTGGCGCAATTCACAAGATATTTTTACCGGTTATAATATAGAAATAAACAATGCCTGTTGTATTTTAAAATTACAATTATACACAAATATACACAACCAATTATTTTATTCTACAAATTATTGCACTTATGAAAATTTTTAAAAGAAATCTAAAATACAATTTGTTTTATTTTAGAAATTATTATATCTATATATATATTTAAAATATAATTAATAACTAAATAATTAATTTATTACCTATTAGCAATCCCAACTTCCAAGCCCGTCTTGTATTTCGATGTTCTGTCTCAATTTCATCCATGCCACAAAAAAGAGAAGCAGATACGAAATGAACAAATTAGTATCGGAGCTGACAAGATTACACATAAAACCAAAAAAGAAATCGCAGAGCCCATTTGATTAGTTGACAAGCAGTTAATATGAGATTCTGAAAAACGACTGGGTAAATTTAAAATGTTGCTTAATTATTATGCATACCTTTGAATTTGGAACAATAAAATCCTCCAGTGCTGTTGAGCCTGCATATCCCTTTGTCAGAAACACATGAAGCACAGTCATTAGAAAGCTGAATTGTAACGGGGAATTCAGAGGCGATGAATGTAAATGGATCAGCAGAGAAAGCCATCGTATTCACTGGAACTTCAACCCTCGGACATGCTGCCAAAGAAGATGGAGTATCATCTTCATCTTGCGTGCTGAAGAAGATGGTCTCATTCTTACTCTGACCACATCCTGTATAGTTCAAGAATTGCTTTGGAAGGCTGTAATTGAGCGAACTATTACATTTGTACATGACCATACTTGGCGACATATTAAAGGAACCCAAGGGCGAGCTTGGAGGAAGGGTAATATTGCAGCACAAGGCATCACAACCATCATTTACCCAACGCTTCTGTAAATCTGCGTCTCTAATGAAAACTTCAGTATTGGAAATGCCTACTCTCGTCACCAGAAACATTTTTGCCCCCAATTGCACGGTTTTCTCAGCGTTGGGGTCTTCACAGCCATGAATCGGCAACATCCCACAGTCTTTGCGTTCTGGAGTGGTCAAAGGGAATCGGAGCTTGACCAGATTCCCACAGTCAAAGAAACTCGGGCACTCATCCGCTGAAGCAGAATGGTCAGCGAACAAGAAGAAGAAGACGGACAAATAGACAGGTAGAACCATGATCTTCTTCTGAAACTCTCACTCAGAGAGAACAAGTTTAGTCTATGGAGACTATATATGGTTGTTTCAAGCAATAACTTGCTAAGGTCTGGTTGTAGCTCCACGAAATGGCAGTTGACTTGGCCGAAAGACCAAGACCAAAAAGATGAATGTGAGAGACACGTGTCCTTTTCTCAACACAAAGCAGAGAAATTAATAATTCACGCGGTTTTTAATTTTAGCATCGCAACTCGTGGTGAACATTTTATTATTCGATGTACTTTTGCAGAAAATAATCTTTTTGAAATTTGCACCAGGAAAGAAAGTGGTAGTATTATTAATAATATATTGATAAAAGTGCATTTTTAGTTACTTCATTTCATACAAAATTCTTTTTCCTTAAGTTCACAAAGCTTCTTTTACGGGATCTAATTCTAATATTTTTATATGAATTTGAAAAAAAAACCTATAAATACTACTGTATTGAATAATTAAAAAAATAATGATCATTACAAAAAATTGTCATGTTTGATTAACGGTATTAATATTAGAAAAATGGAAAAATTACTTTATTAAATGAAAGGAGTAAACTAAATTTTTTTTTCCTAATATGTGTTATTTGGATTTATTTGTTTTTATTTTGAGAACATATATGTCAACCAAATATTTTATTTTTTAAATCAAAATATCTATTGTAAGGTGGTGAAAATTGTTTTAACTCTTTATCATCTTTTTTTGCCAACATATTTATTATCATTTTGGAATGAAATTTTTTTAATTAAAATTGTGTCTGATCTTTGGAGATTATTGCCCCAAAGTGAACAGTGATGATTGTGAGAGCTAGTTAGAAAATTTATGTTGATTATAAATAAGAGTTTCATCCAATTTGTTTATAAAATTTATAATTTTTTTAAACCATGCCAATTGGTGGGACATGTTAAGAGAATTTTTATAAAAAGATAGTTCTAATACAAGTGATTAAATAGGTTATTTAAGAAAAATCAAAACATATTCATTATAAAAAATTAATTTAACTAATTTTTAATATATGTAAATTAGTTATTATCTTCAATCTTATACAGTAAGTGTTGGGTAACTAATTTATAAGCCAAGAACCACTAAGTGAGCGTGTGAAGTACGAATGTGTGGCGTGAAAAGATAACTAATCTATAAAAATTAAAAAATTAATTAATTATTTATAATAAATATGTGTTGATTTTTTTTCAAATGCCTCATTCATTCATATTAGAAACTTGTTTTAATTGATTAAAACCCATCTCATTATATGCCATCAATATTGTTGTTTGGGAAACTAAAATTTAAATTTGTGAAGCAAAATCAACTGAGCCCTGTATTTGAAATCAAAATAAATTTCTCAACTGATTTTATATTTTAAACATAAGAGTAGAACATATAAAAATAATAAATTTTGTAGACTGACGGCTAAATGTGACTTTGCAATTGCATAAGGTGCCTATGAGTAATCACCAAATTAGGAATTAATGACTTTTCAGTGGTCCCCACAATACGACACGCTGTGAACTTTGCTACTTGTCGCACTTCCGGCTTGCCCGCGTGTATAGAGAAATGTGGTACCATCACCATGTGTATTATTATCAGTAAATCATGTTTTATTTATAAAACCCAGTTTGTAGATTATAAATAAGACCTTATAAATGGGATCAATGTAATATTATTGTTATTATTATGATCATTATCATCTTCTCTAATAATTAATATAAAAACTAAATAACAAATTTGAGAAAAAAAATCCAAAAAAATATATATTAAATCACACTATAAAAAAAGTTTTATATTTAAGACCAGAAGAGTAGTAAGTAAAATTGATTTAAAATTTTAAATTTTAAAAAATGTTTTCTTAAAATTTTTCAAATTAAATAAATTAATTAAGTTTATTATTTATAATAAATATGTGTTAAATTTTTTAAATTATTTTTTATAATCATATGTACTGGCATTAATATGAATATTTTTAATGCATATAAATAAAAAAAGAAATAGATAATAAATACTCCTCCGGTCCTTAATATAAGACCCATTTAACTAATTTCATTAGATTAAAGAAGTTAGGTAAATTAGTTAATTATAAGACATGTGACATGTTTTTTCTAAAATACCATAATCATCTTTCTTAATATCTCCTCTCCCTCTTCTACTTGATTATGGTTGAGGGAGTATCCATAGGGATACTTTAGAGAAAATTGATAAATATGAAAAATGGGTCTTATATTTAGGACCAAAACCAATTCAATAATTGGATCTTATATTAAGGACCGGAGGAGTATAAAATATGTTATTTTAAGATGAGGTATAGACGTTGGGAAATTATAAATATCACGAAACGAGAATAAAAGCGCGCGATAAATTTGGACGGGAAGTATGAGGGTGAAGGTGTGCGATTGGCCGTTTGAGAGGCACCCACCCGCAAAAGAAGAGCCCGTGGGGCGTATGTAGGAAATAGTATATTTGGATGGGCCTACATGTAAATTTGAGAAAGTGTAGGCCTAGGTGTCCTCTTTTCCTACGCGATCCAACTTGGAACAACCTCTCTCTCGCGCGCGTGCTCTGTCTTTTCATCGCCCCTTTTTAATTCTAACTTTTTTCTCTTGATACAGTTCTCTTGCTTTGTTAATTTGGATGGAAGGTGTGGTATTTCTTAATCCTATTTATAGAGATTCTTTAATCCTATGTAATAAAAAATTACTTATACTAAATACTTTTTAATAGTTTTTTAATCTCAATCCTAATTTTTATTCCTTATTTTTAATACTTTGTATCAAACGTAACCTTACTGGTTACAATCAAACCCACATAATAGGCTAAAAATATACATTTAGTTCTTTAATTTTATATAAGATTTTAGTTTAATTTTTTAACTTTAAAAAGTATACTGTTAATCCTTTAACCTTAAAATTATTAGTATTAAATGATATTTTTTGTAACAATCATGATTGTTTTGAAAATTAAACTTAATATTATAGTATTTAGTTATATTTTATCAACATTCAAAAACTCAATATTATTATTTTTTGTTAACGGTTCTAGGGTTAAAGGACTAAATTTTTTTTTAAAAGTTAAAAGATCAAAATAAAACCTTATATAAAGTTAAAAGATCAAAAATATATTGTAATCCACATAATATGATTTAGCAAGAATTATCAAGAGGTTTTAACAAAAATTAATTATTAAACGACAAGTGACGAACCTCAATCTATTATTACTTCTTATTCTGAAATTTATCATTATTTACTTTTTATTTATTAATGAATTTTATGGTAATTAAATTCTTCATATCATCTAGGTCATTTGCAACATTTTAGATAATAACTTCCTTTTTAGAATTTTTTTATTTATTAATTTATCCATTCTTTAAACTATTCTGTATTTAAATTAGTTTATTTGAAGTAATTTTATGTTATATAAGATAACTATATGAAAAGAGTTTTGTACAGGGAAACGTAAAAAAAAAAATTGATTATAACATTTTCCAAACACCCCCTATGTAATATGTATGATAATTATTAATTATAGGAACAAATAATATATATACTACCTCAAATTTTATGCTATATAAGATAATTATGTCAAAAAAAGTTATGTATGGTGGAAAAAAACTAATTGATTATAGGATTTTCCAAACACTCCCATGTAATATGTATGATAATAGTTAATTATTAATTATACGAACAAATAATTAATATATATACATATATACACACACTACCTCATATCTTGAATATAAGAACTAGATACCTAATCTGTGAATATTAAAAAATTTAGTTAAATTATTTTTTTATCATAATTTATTTGTAATAAATGAATGTTATTGTTTTAAAATACTTTTATTAATGATATGCATTTAAATTACTCATTAACACGTGCAAATGTCATAAAGATTTTTTTTGTCAAGCAATTATCATATGGATTACTTGATAGCAAAATAAACAAATATTAGAGACAAGATAAATTAAAATATTACATTTATTATCAAATTAAATTTTCAACTAACATACATAGAGTATTAAGGACCTGAAGTAGTATCTAAACCAACAAGTTCTGGCACAGATAGTTAACTTTAGTTCAATCCCAAACAACGAGCATGAAAAAGAATGGCAGAACTTATTTATGTGATTTCCAGGTCTGGAAAATAAGTTTAACAACTCGAGTCCTTTCTCATATAAATGATATATATATATATTATATGTAGAAATTTGTATTATTTATAGAGTAGTATGAGTAATAATTCATCACGAATCGTAGTTATACCGAAAAAATGTTTAACTAATTTTTTTTAAGAAAGCAGCGTTGAAGTTAAGCGGGATCCTCAAGTAAAGAAAAGCAGGACCAAAGCGAGAAATACTGTCATCGAATGGAGCCCAGGGTCCATTATATTTAATGGCAATGTAAAAGGCACACATGCTTTTCCCTTTACGGCCCCGGCATTCAGCATCGTACTGTTTAAAGCCTCACCTTTTCAAAACTACGCATCCCATAATTCACATCATACATGGTTTTATGTCTGTATATATGTGTGCGTGCATGTACCTAATGGATTGCGCTCAGGCATCATAAATGTTGTAGCATTTCCCTTGGCTGTGTTTGAAAAAGAACTTCCAGCTTATTTGTTGGCTGACTTATACCTAACTTTTTAATCATGATTTACAAAATACGAAATAAATATATGAAAAGAATTTTATCTCATTTATGTGAAAATATTTATAACCATTTTCATGTGTAATCACGGATCGGAAAAACTCCCCTCACACAATTTCAATTATGTTTGATTTAACTTATTTTAAGTGATTTTGTATTATATACTCCCTCTGATCCACAATATAATCGCTTCTAGAAGAATAACTTGATCCAAAATATAAGTTTTTTGAAGAGTAATTAATATTTATTTATCAATTTTATCCATGTAATTAATGTTTAAATATAACTTATTGTATTTTTCTCTCTTATTCATAACCTCATTCAACATGAATAAATTTGGATAAAGTTTTTAATTTGAAAACACATCTTTTAACTACCATTTTTTTATATTAATTAATTAGTTAAAATTATTTATATTGTGGAATGGAGGGAGTAAATTAATTATTGGAGAGTAATTTTGTCTTATAAAATGTAAAAGTAATTTTCAAGAAGAAAAAATTAATACGTTGTTCCAAGAAAAAATGTAGTAGTTATTAAAAAGTTTGGCAATAAGTGAATGAAAATAAGAAACTATAACGAAATCAACACTCTCATTTATTATTAAAATTTTTTAGTAATTATTTGCTTTCTATATGACCTCATAGTGATTTCTTTTTTAAAAAATATATCCAAACTAATAGTTCAAGATGGAGATACCCAACTTTCAATTTAATAAAAGATATAAGAAGTCTAATGTCACAAAAGGATAGATATAAAAAGTTTTCTCATGTTTGGAACAAACAAAAAAGTTTTCTTATGCGTGATTGAAAAATAAGGTATGATCATGTTTTTAGGTAAATCAACAAATATGTTAATTGGCTTATCAGTTAACTCTTCAAGTTTAGTGTTTTTACATTTTCACCTTATAAAATCATGTCGACTTATTGTTAAACTCGTACTAGTTGTAAATTCAGCTGAACTTACGAGTTCACTTATCAAGTTTACTGTTTGTATGCTTTTAGCTTAGAAATTCAAGTCAATTTGTTCTCAAACTCATGTTAAATTTTTTTAATTTATTTATGTTTAGCAACTTTATTTATAAATTTCATAGAAATTTCTTTAATAATTATGATAAATTATTAGGGTTGATAAATTTAATTTCATATATATTTAAATGAAATTGTTATCATTTTTACATTTTAATTATTTAATTATATATTTTTAATATCAATTTATTAATAAAAGTAAATTCTAACAAGTTTATCATTCAAATTTACATCCCTAACAAGAGTTTGTTTAAACTCCTAAGTTTGAAAACCTTAATTATACCTATAATGTGGGGATATGAAAAACAATCATGTTGGAACTACTAGGTGAACAAAAACTTTTTACTCCCGATCATTTGTATGAGTTTTTGTTGTTTTAAAATATAAGATCTATTTTGTAATATAATTAATGAAGCATTTATTGTGTTCTTTTCTCATTAACAAGTTACAAACAATTTTTTTGTGATAAAATTTTAATTAAAAAGTTGGGCTCACTCACAAATTAGGGAAAACCCGCCAATTAATTTATATTGATACTCTCCATACTAGGAAATTTTTGGAATGTCAATTTCATCATAGAACTTTTTTTACAATTTAATATCAAATCAAGCAAAGGACTAAATTAAAATTGTTTTCTATTTGACAAAAAATCATGCCCTCTTAACTCCTCCCTAAAACATTTGACTTTTCGAGTTTGATCGTAGTTTGCTAATTTGGCCTAAGAAGTTTGAGGTCTGCAAATCTAATCTGCTTTCAGTAAGCACTTTAGAGCGATTTTGTCTTATCTTCCGCTGAGAGATCATCGAACGCCGAAGAGAGACCCGTTGAAGATAATGACGGACGTTTGTATCCGAGCCGTTGTAGGAGCCATACACTCGAGCCCATTTCAGGCCGTCATTTATCTCTCCGGCGGAGCTTCGATGGTCCTCTCTCTTTCTCTGTGATTGTGTTAGTGTAGACAATGTTGACTCCGTTTGTAATCGGAGTCATGTTGAACTTGATCAGGTATTGGGTTCGTTGCTTTCAGTTCCTGGGGCCTCAAATACGGTGCTTGAAGCTGTGATTCCTTACTCCAGGATGTCAACGATCCAGTTGCTTGGCAAGGTCTGTGTTTGAACTGTTCTTCTGAGTGATCCAATTTATGTTTCTTAAATTTTCAACGTTGTTATTGTTGTCTTCGTTCTTCCAGATTCCACCTCAGTTTTGTAGCCAACAGACTGCTGAAGAGATGGCCTTGTTGGCTTACAATCGTGCTCTTAAGCTTTCCAGACCAGGTCAGCTAATAAAAATAAAACTTACCCTCTTGGGTTCAGTGTTTGGTCCTCTAAACATTTGATAGTTGGTTTTGACAGCATGTCGCTATTCCAACCGGTTTCTTCTTTATTATTGCTGACTGATATGGCAAAATTGCTGTCATGTGAATTGTATGATTTGGACTTGCTTGTAAATATATACATGGTTTGCCTCATCAGGATCCCCAGTTCTTGGTGTGGGTTTCACTGCTTCTTTGGCTACTACGCGTCCTAAGCATGGGGAACACAGGTAATATAGAATTTTTGAGTTATCTGCAGAACGGGTTATTTGCCTGGGATTCAGCCTAGGCAAAGTTTTCAATGCTTGTTCGTATTTGCTCACCTCTCAAAGGAGTAACTTGTTGATCAGAAATTGGCATTAATGTTAGTTGCCAACTAGCGGGTTTACTGCCGCTGGTGGTTCAATTCTTTGTTGGCCTAAGTTGTTAGAACTTTGATCCAATTAGGGTACTCCATCTGGGGGATGTTCTTTTAATTTTGATGGGAACAAGTCTACAAGTTACTCTTGCAAAACTTAGCCAGAGAATTATTAATAAGGACAATTTTGTATCTGAGTGAGGGTAGAGGTTAGGTAGAAAAAGGTTAGGTGGTAATAAATCATTTTATGTGAGGATAATTTTTTCCTTCGAGAAAATAATTTTCTGCTTCACAGGAGAGATTAATCTTTTTGTTGTTGTATAATGGCATGCTGTGCTTAATTCTTGGCTTTCAGTGTGAATCATATATATTTTACATTTTCTTTAGCTGCAGCAGGGAGTATGTTGGCCATTTATAATAATGCTCCAAAATCTTGACTCGATACAAGCTGATATCAACTGTAGTTAGAAAAAATGCATTGTAAGGACGTTTGGCCTTGTAAATTGGTCTCATTTTCTTTAAAGAGGTCCTTGTCAGATCATGCTTTCTCCCCTCACTAAATGTAGCTCCTCGTCGTATGATTTTTTGGCCATGTAATCCCAGCTGAACTTCTTCGTTTATATTCATTTATAGATTTTATGTGTCAACAAGGACAGCTGACCGTTTGTGGATGTCAACAGTGACCTTGGCCAAGGTACTGATGGACCTGAATGTTCTATATATTCTTTGTTTTGATCATGAACCTAAGAATATAATAATCACTTATCATGCTGTTTATATGCATATTTAAATTTATTTATTTTCCTTGCTGTTCCAATTTAGGGATTGCGTACCCGAGAAGAAGAAGAAAGAGTCTCTAGTAATCTTTTACTCAAGGTGAGTGGCTGACGTGAGGGGAAGTTGTCCACATATTAGTTTGCCATTTATGTGCACTGATGAGCTACTTCTATTTTCTTAATTATATAACTTGTTTTCATATTATGCCTAACAAACAGTGGAGTTCTCAGATGATATGACTGGAAGTATTTAGCAACAAAATCACCTTTACTATTCTGGGAAAAACCTTAGTTTATTCCTTTATTTTATTTTTATTTTTTATCCTTTATCCTTTATCCTTTTCAATATCTTTGTTTTTGGTCTCCTGTTTTTCGCCCTTTTCTTCACCTCTTCTCTGTTCTGGTTTTAGGCAATTGCAAACGCATGCAAAGTTCCAGCAACATCTATCTCTGAGCTGACTGAATCTGATGTATCTGATGAATGTGAACAGCAATTCAATGAAGATCAAGAATTAGAACAACTGATAAATGGCCAAATATGCTTTAAAATCTATCCATTTTGTAGTGGTATGACCAATTTTTTCTAGAAGAATGAATCTTAAGAGAGTTCAAGCAACAATTAAATTGACATTTGAATGACATTTTTTCTCTGTCCCCCCCCCCCCCCCGGGCGGCAGAAGCTAATGCATCAGCAGAAAGGAAAATAATTTTGCCTGGTTCTTTTAATCCATTACACGATGGGCATCTCAAGCTTATGGAAGTTGCCACTGGGTAAACAAGCTCGTTTATGGTCATTGTTATTTATGTAGCTGATTTTAACAACCTAATACATTAACCATGTAATATATTATCCCTATTTAAGTAGTTCATTTGTGTTATTTTTTTTTTATATGCATATATTTTAATATATGCCTTGCAAAAGTTAACATTATTATATACGTTGAGCTTTGAGACATTAATATTTGCCCATATAACTTGGCATTAGCTGTTGAATAATTTAAATAATTTAATTTGATTAATAGATTGCAAATAATGGTGTAAAGAAACACATTTAACCTATAATAGGCTGTTCTTTTTTATGTGTAAATTAACAATGTTGTCAATGTTATAATTTTCAGATATCTATCTAGTAAGGTAGTGATGGTGTGAAGTTAACGCTGATATTATCATGATCTTGAACTCACCAGATTATATGTTCTTTTGAAAATTTGTTTATGATTGCTTTTTAATGGCAGCCTGTTCAAATTTCCTTGCATCTGTTGTTAATTTCAGTCTAATATTTCACTCATTAAGAGCTCATCTATGCAGCATTTGTGGTGGTGGCTATCCATGCTTTGAAATATCTGCAGTTAATGCAGACAAGCCTCCATTATCGGTGTCTGAAATAAAGAATCGTGTCAAGCAGTTTGAAAAAGTTGGTGAGCTTCATTTAACTTATGCTTGGAGATTCTTGATACGAAGTGTTGCTTAGTTCTAGATGCAATTTTGCTATAAAATATCTGTTCATGTGCTAATAAATGATGGACTATATTTCCTCTTTTATGTCTAAGGAAAGATTCTTGGATTTTGGCCTACCGTATATTATTATTGGTAGCATACAGCTGAAGTAGTGTTTGCGTGATTATTGATTCTCTGTTCCCGGTTAGCTTTTGTTTATGTTACATCTGATGCAAGTGCCACAAAGAGAAAGCAGATAACTAATGATGTAAAATTGTTTCATGCAAGTGCCGCACAGAGAGAGGAGATAACTATGGTGTAAAATTTGGTGAATAGGGGTCATGTGTTCTGTTAACGTTGAAAGTTCAGAATCAGTTCATTTGGTGATGTACGGAGATCTTTTGTTGCTATGACATGTTCTTTCAAAGATAATATTCTTATATGCTGGCCAAAGGAAAAATGTATTTCAATTATGTGTTTTAGCTTTTGCCTATCATCCTGTCATGACACCTGAGCTTAAGATTATTGTGTTTTGTTTAGTACTGTTTACCATATAATTTAAAGTTCTAATGTTACTGTCTCCTTCATTGGCAGGAAAGTCAGTAATAATTTCCAATCAGCCTTATTTTTATAAGAAGGCTGAACTTTTTCCAGGCAGTGCCTTTGTAATTGGTGCTGACACAGCAGTGAGGCTTATTAATGTATGAGCATACCACTAGAATAAATTTTGCAGTGAACTTGCAACTTCATGCACTTCTACTACGTGGTTTGTTATATTGATCTTGGCTGAGAACATAATTGAGACATTGGGTGATATAAAATATGGCGTAGTTTAAATTGATCATGGTTGGTGGCTGTGTTGCACATCTGTTTCTGCTTCAACTATGAAATGGTGGAAAATAAGTCAAACATATTTTCCAACAGATATTGACTTGCCTATGAATATGGATCCATGTAGCAGATGTGAATATGTAATCTTTAATTAGGGTAATCTGAAGGTAATAAGATGAAATATTATAATAATTCTGATGGGTAACAAGTTTTTTTAGGTCTTTTTGGTAACCTCTTGGAAACAGTATAAGGTTCATTTAGTACCATAAATATCCAAAAAGATTATAAAATTGTAGATTGAAAAAAATTCGGAAAAAGAATGGAGGAAACAGATCAAGAGAGGAGAACAGGAGATATCTGATTTTTGTTTCCCATTGTTCTTGCCCTCCCACTAGTGTTGTGTTATTGTATCTGAAGGGGTTACAGATTGGCCAAATTATTAGTTTATTTCCCTAAATTTCAAGTTTTCAGTTTTATGGAACAAGTGTGCCTTTTTGTTAATGAATTTAATTATCTAGTCTCTTCATGTTCTTTATGATATGTAGCCTAAATACTATGAGGGGGATTACAACAAGATGTTGAAGATACTCGGTGGTTGTAAAGATACAGGATGCACCTTTCTTGTGGGTGGTCGGAATGTAGAAGGTGCTTTCAAGGTGCTTGCTGCATAATAATTTAGTAACATTGTTTCTTAACATTTTTAATTTTTGATCTTGGCTTTTTTGTTTATATTTTTATTCTATGTCAGTGAGACCGTTCTATGATGCTGTAGGTTCTTGAGGATTTGGATGTTCCTGAGAAGCTAAAAGACATGTTCATCTCTATTCCAGTTGAACAGTTCCGCATGGATATATCTTCCACTGAGATACGGAAAAGAAGCGGAATGTAAATATTGGTATAGTTCAGAGTCCTATATACTCACAGTAGTTATTACAAGACTCAACTCAAAAATAATCACGTGTCTGTACCCATCGACCCAGCGTGTGTCATATATTTAATTATACAGGTAAAAGCAAGCCAGTTTTACTTTAGCATGTACTCTTTTGAAAGATGAGAAGAAAATCTTAGGAGAGTTTGTGTTTCAAGTTTTGAATTTTCGCTTTATTCACCAAAAAAAGGAGAAGAATATCGCAAATCAGAATCGAAGTTGCAGTCTATGGTTCAAATGCCAGAGGCATGCGAGTACTTTTTTGTTGATCGTGTTCCTACAATGCTGAAAAAATATGGTCATACATGTTCATAGAATCTCTTCAGTGGACTGGAGGACACACACTAGTATGATTTCCTTAACTAGGCTGCTCCTTGCCTCTACTAGGTTTCAGTAAATGGTGTATTGCAGGAGACACTGAATATGAATGTATAGTGCATTAAAGTTCCTGGCAATTTATCCTTTTTTTGGAGTGCTGATAATTGTCCCTGATTGAAAATAATTGCTTGAACTTCTGATATGTAATTTCTTTTTGGGGGAAAAGCGGGGTTTGTTTGCATATTTGACGTAGTTTGCGATATTGGTTTTAAAAAAAAAAAACTGGAATCTTGAAAAAGAGTCCTATATTTTAAGATTAAACATGTTGAAATGTGCCCCAAATATTTTACTGATATGTGTCTTAAATTTATTAAAGGGTGAAGGAATAAATTTACCCATTGTAATATTTAAAAGGAGCACTAGGCACTGTAATAAAATGTTACGTCTAAAAAAGAGCTTAAAAATGTCACTTCCGTACAATTAATCAATGCTGACTGATAGTTTGAAAATGTTGACCAAATTAAGTGACTAAGAGGGTATATGTGTATATGATAAAATGTAACATGATTGTGTCTTTTGATTAGGAGAATAACATGGTAGAAAATTGGAAGAAAAAAAAAATCACGTGCTAGCAAAAAATGAAAAACAATTCTAAAACTATGGCTCCGTCATTTCCAATCTCAGCTGTCTTCATCTTTCTTCGCCACCACTGTCCTCTCCGTCAGCGATAACTATAGCATCATTTCCTCAAGACTAAGACAACCATCCACAGTGTTAAGATCTTCGATGTGAGTCCTCGAATCCTGCAAGCTTTCACCCGAAGTGGCATCTCCATTACCGTTACAGCACCTAATGGGGACACTCTGTCAAGCTTTTGGTCCCCGTCATGAGAACTCTCCATAGAGCTCTGAACGCTAAGGGAATCGAAGACATCAAGGTATTCAAAATCAGTTAGTTTTTCCTTTTTTATGGCAAACCCATCCCCGCGGCTGGCTATGGTGTGGCGGCACCACCGCCAATGGTGGAGCTAACTAGAGCAAACCTCTTCCCAGCATGCCATAAAGACAGTAGGCAACCCGGGGGTAAACATGACAAGCATTGTGAAACGAATCTTAAACTAAACTTAGACAAGCTTCTGTGATGTAGAAACAAAAAAAAAAATTTCAAAAATTCATCATATGCCCTCATATATCTCAGAGGACCGAGCTTCTCATTTATCATCATCATCAGCATTTCACGTTCTTATCGTATCCTATACACCTTTGTTTGGGAAGATCAAATTGCTGGTGACCTGATGAGTTTGGATTCGGACAGGGGAAATAGTGAATCTGTGAATGCACTGTGGAAATAATGAATTCAAATTTTCTTTTTTGATGAAGTGAATTCCAATTCTTTATTTTCTCTTATACCATAATTTCAACTTCAGATCACACAACCAGGGGGATGGAAAGAGATAGAGAATGGTGAATAGAAGGAAATGGAGAGAGAGAGTTTGTATGCTTGTGTGAAGAGAATGGTGATAGAAAGAGTGTTAGGAGGAAAGCAATGGGGGTCACGTGTTGGGGAGAGAGAAAGAGTGAGAGTAAGCTGGTATTGAGTTAAATATGGGAACATTGTGTGGGACCCACAAAAATAAAAAGTAACTGACGTTTAGAAGAATTAACAGAAATGACATTGTTGTTCTGTTTAAAATGTTCATTGCACCCCGCATCTTATTATAGTGTTTGGCGTTTTTTTTATTTTATAGTACAATGGATAAATTTGTTCTGTCATCTTTTATTGAGAGATTTCAAGAGTGACATCGTTGGCATGTACATGGTTACAGCATTTTATTTGCAGATCAACCTGATTTCAGAAATTTGTTTACATAATAATCATGTGAATTTCTTTTCTTTCACAGGTCCCCTGGGAATCTTGCTGAGAAATTTAGAGTCCAGTTTCCTGAACAATCTGTTCAAATCTCTGTTGCCTTTGCCTGCTAGATAATTTACTTCATATTCATACTGCTCATACATAACTGGTAGGGTCATCATGCAGAGGAAAGCTGCATAAAAGAATACATAGCAGACCAATTAGAGTTATGTTAGAAGCTTAATGACTTTACCATGATATAAATGCATCTTTTGTTATTCTTACTGATATAAAATAGATTCAGAGCTGTGAAGGAAGCCCCAACAACTGACAAGATCCAGAGACCAATGAGTGTCTGAAATTCAAGAACTTGATGTTAGTTAACAAGTTATTGGAGAGAATATTTGTGAGAGAAATTGAAGAGAGTTTCTAAATACCATGAATAAGAGTTTCAGATCTTTCCCAGTTGAAATCTCAAAAAATGTCCTCATGAACCAGTTGAGTCTCTTGAATAGGTATCTCCAGGTTGATTCTGATATTCCAACTTCATAGATACATGGAGGACTCCTGCAATACAACTAATTAATCTGCTGTATGGAGATTATAGGAGGATAGGACTTCAATTTTTCCCCCCAAAAAAAAATATGGTTATTTTTTTCTAACCAACAAGCACATGATTGACTCCAAGCTTATAGTTTTATTGGAAAACTGAAAAAAAATATACTTGAAGTATAAGCGATTTTTTTGGGGGAAAAAAACAATTATCTGATATATAGTACCAATATATCATAATCATGTTCAAGTGTCGCCAAGTATAATCGGAAGTAATTTTAAAATATGACTTTTTTAATTGACAAGTGTTAAATTTTTAATTTTCTTTAAAAAGAATTAAGTTCTTTCTGTTCTGCTCAATTCAAGCACCGTTAATTTCTTGTTGAAACTTTTGTCCTTGTTGATAAGAGAACTACAAATGAACACCAGTATGAGGATGAGCTATACATTACCAAGTGATAAGTCCTGCAGAATTATACCACAGGAAGAAGAAGAGAATATTGAAAATGAGGAAGTAAGAGAGCAAAGTAATAAAATGGAATTCCACCACTTCAAGCAGAAGCCAAATAGTGGACATCCCAACTAAGATCACAGCCGATAGCTTCTTGTCCTTCCACATCAATATATCAGCAGCTGCAAAATCAGTTCTACAGTATCAGAAGAAAACACACTTTTACAAAAATGATAATAATATACTCCTCTGGTTCTCAATGTAAGATGTAATTAACTAATTTGAATAGATTAATGATGTTAGTTAAATTAGTTAATATAATTTTTTTTTCAGCCATTGTCAGCCTTGAAGCTTTTCTCTAGTAGAGATGTTTCCAAATTGAACTTATGAACCTCTACTTATGGCAAAAAAGAAAGAGACATTCTCCATAGAAAACAGATGTATTTTAAACTCAATATGATAATATCTGATATCAGATGCTTGTATTTAAGAAAGCCATGCATGAATAAGAATGGGGTAGGAATTTTTTACATTGTAAAGTTTTTGTGTAATTCAATAGAGTTTATTTCTTTTTCTGCAAATTAATTAAGCTGCAAGAATTATCCACGTAGATTGTAGCAGAAAATATAAAACACACAAAAGAGAAAAGAAGGAATAAAAAGAAGTTTAAAATTAGAAAATATCTGACCCTTTCTTCCACCAAGAACGGCATGAAATGGCCTTTGACGGCCAAACAACCTTCCTTGACGTGAAGCTTCATGTGAACTACTTGCCATTGCTGCAAAAACAGATCTCTGAAACTCTGTTGACGATTATGCTTTTTGCTTAACCAATTTATTTGTGAAAATTAATTGTGATTCATGGGGCCATCATTAAGACTATATATATAGCTAGTTATGTACACAACCAAAGATGGTAAAGTCTAAGCTTTGATGCAAAGAAACAAACTCTATATAATGAAGGAAAGGAATGACTTAGCCATGGCCTTCAAGTTTTAGTTTCACGTGCTCTTCATACATTTACCCACATTCATACTCCTTAATGAAAATCATTTTTAATTACTAAAAGTATATTATACCCACTTATGTCATATGCTTGTTGAGTGATTCAGATGTGCAAGGTATCGCAATTATTTTAAAAGAAAAAAAAAAGAAGAAGAAAAGGAAAAAGTGTGTATTGGTTTCATCTATGCTTGAAAGCTGACATTATTTTTATTTGTATTTAAATAATTATGATCTCCTCCTTTCAGCTTACAAAAATTGAACTGGCCACTCTCTAAATGTGGGTCCTTTTATTATTGCTCAAGTTGCTCCAATCCTTTAGTATATGATATTTCTTAGTTATTCTCTTGAACAGGTGTTAAAATTCTTAGTTCTTTTCCTGCATCTTTTTCTTATTTATTTTCTTGTTGTTCATTCTGATTAAAGGCATTTGTGGAAAAAATTTAAGACTATTTTTTTTACCTGAGAAAAGGCTATTAACTTTTTACAAATCGACTTATATTTGAGACCACAAAAATCTTTTAGATGACGTCTTAAAGATATGAGGGAGCATAATAATATTAAGATTTAACTGACTCTTCAACTTTACTTTTTCAGTTTTGGCTAACATATTAGGACCCATTTGGAATAACTTATAAGTGACTTTTGTGATTTACAGAATATAAGGTAAGGATGTGAGAGGAGTTTTGTCTCGACTTACATAAAACGCTTTTATAAATGATCTCAATCGTGATAACAAGCAGGGCTTAAGATTACTGAATTCTATTAAAATTTTGATTTGGTAAAAAACGGGACTATGTCTAATAGAAGGAGTAAATCTCTCACAATGTGGTAAACTAAAGTTTAAATTCCTACTGAAAGAAGTGCTCACATTTAGTGTCTAATATTGCTTCTAATAGAATTATCCTCAACAAGAGAACATCTATGCGTTGGGAAAAAAGAAATCAATTTGGTCAAGATTTATGGGCTTAGTAGGGTTAAATTTAATTCTGAAACTGGGAGAGAGATACTGATAACCGAGTCTGACCTTCATTAGGCGCATCACCAAATCTGCCTGCTTAAGGAAAACCGATTTGGTTGGATAGTCTTTGACGGGTATTTTATCCAGTTCATAAGCATTGATTAGAAGAATGTCAATTAATTATAAATAATTAATGAATATGTTAAATATTATTTTTTTAATAAAATTTACTGTTAATAAAGAAAATAAATTTAATGATTTCTTAGTTCCTCTTTTACCGAAATATTTTGATATTCCTCTACATACTACATGCTTTTCCATTTTAATCTACATATCAAAAATGAAAATTCCTTGCATAAATCAAAATAATTAATTATTAATTTTGAAATTATATAATTGCAAAGAAATAATTAATCAAAATTAATAAGCAAGTCTACATAATTTCATCATTTTTTTAAGATTTTACAATTTTTTTCATTGCATCCTTACAGTTTTTTAATTATATTTTAACATATTAGTCTCTATAATCATAATTTATTAATTTGTACAAAAATAACATTAACGGCGTAACTTTCACTTTATATACACTTTGAATTATTTTTTTGCATATGAATATAAATTAAATAAAAATAAGCCATATTACAAAATATATACAACTGTAAGGAAACAATTATGAGCAGAATGATTTATTTTTTATGTCAGTAATAATTGAATTATCCAATCATTTTACTATTAAAACCTACAACGCACCTTAGTCGGCGTTCGCATGAGCCCAATCAGCATATTATAAGTATAGGACTACGGCTATAATCAAAGAAATTGTCAGGATCTAATAAGAAGAAAAAATTGTCAAATCCTAATTAAAAATCAGGTGAAATTATAATACAAATTAATTAATTTTCTCAATAATTAGTCCCTGAAAAATATAAGAATATTGTTATTGATGAATATGACTCATTTAAGACTTCATCCAAACCAACGTCCACCCTAATTAAAATCACAAGACTGACAATACAAAGCACGCAATTTAATGTCATGAGTGAAATGGCAGTGTCACAGCATTAATATTGTGTGGCTTCACAGATATGACATAATTGGTGGTGGTTAGTTTGGTGATCACAGCAGGAATTAATATTGTGTGACTTCATAGATATGCATATTAATAAATATGGTTGGTTTATTCTGAGCCTCAGAAGAGAACTTTGGCTTCAAAATTGCAGGCTTGATCCTAATTATTCATCAGCCATCAGTATCCCCAAGCAACGCAACCAGCAATCACAAGTCACTAATGAAACAAAGTGCAATAATCTGAGAAGCAAGCTCTCAAACTATAACATTAGAATGAGAACTTTAAGATGCAAATGAAGATAACATAGCTCATACTTTTGAAAACTAACATTAATTATAACCAGAGCAGGAAAGTAAGAACAACCATAATATACCATCTATATATATATCTTGTTTGCAGCAGTACCCATAATAATACATTATACATCCTCCCATAGCCACCAAAATTGCGTAAGACCAATCCATGCCATATATTTCATTTCAGGCCTTTTCAAACTCTCCACCTTGTTGGGGATGGTTGAAATTGGAAGTGGCCAATCCAACTCCTTCATTCCGGTGCTTCTCCCAGCCACCAGTATCAGCCCTGGCGTGAGTGCAGTAGTACACAATGGAAGCCAACAAAGACAATAATGTCAAGGCAGCACCAGCTGCAAACACTCCTTTGCGAAGAGTTGCACAAGATAAGTTGTTTTGGCCGAAGATGCCTCGGTACTTTGTGTGGTATGCGTTCCTTGCTGATCCTGCTATCAAACATGCCTCTGCTCCCAGAAATGTAATCCTGATATTTCCATTCAAAAGATCATCTCAATTTTCGCATTCCATTTCTATCCAACGCTACATCAACACCTACTAGTTTGCAAACACAAACGAGCTAACTGATTTCCATCCACTAGTTTGAAAGATCCCACTACTTTGCATTTTCCCCTCTAGATAAACCTAATATGAAATTACCCTTCAGCTTCTATACCCAAGAGTTGACAGCAATATACCAACATCAATAGATGACTCTCAGATCTAATCTCAATATGTCGGTACTACGCTTAGGGGTTGTTTGTTTCAGTTGCTTGTAAATACTTTCACACAAGTCAAAACAAAACCTCACTTACTTCTTACATCTAACTCTGCAAAATTACTCCCAAAAAGCTAATCCGTTATTGGTTGACGGTAATATTAATCTCTGTTCCCATCACTTTGTTTTTACAGGCGCATACTATACATGCTTTGACAGAGCTCAGTTTAGTACCTTCAAGTACTCACCCTCTAGTTTCTTTCTTTCTATAAATAAAGCAATTGAAATTTCCCTTCAGCTTCTATATAGCTAGTTATAATGATAATGATTAAAAACTAGACTTTCACAATGAATAAAAAGATGTTAAAAGACAAATATATACTACTACTTTCGCAACAGCTTATAGGTTAAGAAAGAATTTGTACAAATCGCACGGCGTAAGATAAATCGAACGATTTTTTACTAATAAATTATTGACTGTACTACTCTATTGGGCCCTAATTGACTCTAATCTGTGATAGAGAAGCATAGATGTTGATCAGTTTACAGATATGGAACTGGCGAAAATGAAAGATAGAGAGAGAAATAGGGGATAAGGAACATGGACTTTGAAGCGTCGAAAAAGGATTGAAGAAAATAGAAATAGAAATTAATGAGATTTACCAGGAGAAAATGAAGAAGAAAGTGGCGCAAGTGGTGGAGCAACCAGTGACAAGCCCTTTGCCGAAACAGAGGCATCTGGTGACACCGTGAACCACCACCTGGCTGACCAGCAACAAAGCAAAAGCCGCCAGACCGTACACCGTCGACGCATCGGTGTCGTAAACGCAGAAGGTCCGGTCGTCGTACTCATCGGGCACGATTTTGGCCTGGAAAAACCGAGAACACGAACAGTAGTAAGGTTTCACTACTTCATAGCATGCGAATCAGTACCAAAAAAAAAAGAAGAAAGAACAGAAGACGATTACTTTACTACGACGGCGTTCGGCGCCGACGGCAAGAACAAAGGCGATGAGGTGGAGGGAGACGACGGTGGCTAGAATTGGGACGGAAACGGCCATGAGTTCCTCTCACTGTCTGTCTGCTTCTTCACGCTCTCTCTCTACCCCCTCTCTCTCTTCACTTCACTTTACCGTGCGTCGATGCTGCTGCCAAAGTGATGATATTTTAGTCACTTCACACGTTATTTCATTTTCCGGCTTTTCATGGAATAATAAATATAATAAATCCAAATATCTGCTCCACTTTTGTGGCTTTTCTCTCTTTATTCTTTTCTTCTTCTTTTTTCTTTTTTGTCAGTCATTTTATTTGACCAAAACTTGAAGATAATTATTTCTGGTAATTAGTTAATCATTTTTAAATTTTTACTTAATTAGTTCATTAGAGTTTTAGCTTCAATGATTTAAAAGTAACAGATTGTGAAAAAATAAATAAAAATCACTTGAATGATGAATTTCATAGTTTAAGTATAATTTCGGGGGAAACATATACTATAATTTTAAAAATTAAAATATTTATTATAAGTGCTGCAAAATAAATTTAAAAATTATATAATTCCAAACTTAAATCCATCAATCAGCTTTAGCTCCCGCTCGTTAAGTCAAATCATAGACCTCATCATTAAAAGACCCACCCCCTTCAATACCGCGCATCTCACCTTATGTAAATTAAGGGGGAAAAAAAAAGCTAAAAACTTCTAAATTTTAGATAAATTCCACGTATTTGTTATGAAAATTGTCAATGTCAATAACGAAACATATGGCATCCTATGAATGAGTTATAATTTCACAAAAACCATTTTAAATTAGTTGCATATGATTTATTTAAATTTCATGTAAGAAACTTTTTAAAAAATAATTTTAATCTAAATATAAGAAGTCGACAAAATAATTTAAGATAGATTTTGTTTTTACTTTTTGTTAGAAGAAAACAATAATACCATTTAAAAAATTACTACGCTACTATGTAATAAATATATTTATTATAAATAAATAATTTAATATTTTAATATATTTAAATTAACTAGTTAGTTTTTATGTTAAGAAGCGAAAGTAATAGCAATTTTCATTAAAAAATAATAGTCAAGACAACATTTATCCATTTATGACAAAAAATAAGAAGTTATTAGAATTAATTTATACTTTTAAATGTCAGGAAGGGTTAGGAAAACACAAAGAAATTGTAAAATTATGAAATTAAAAATTAAGTATTTTGTAAAAAATCTATTATAATTTGTCATTAAATTGATGTTAAAACTCATACAGATTTTGTCACGAGTCCTAATCTATGATTTTGCAATTTTCACAATTTTTTTAAAGAGTTATAGACACACATTTAAAATTCAGAAAAATTGTTTATTACTAAAATTAGAAAATATCAAAATAATAGCTTCAACTAAAATGAGATCTCAAATTTGGATAAAATGATCTTACTGTCACTCACTTTTTTCTTTTAAAAAGAGAATCTATTATTCCCTGTAGCTCATAATATGAGAGATTTTTTAGAAAATAATTTTAGTTTGAAATATAAGAAGTCGACAGAATAATTTATGATAAATTTTCACTTTTACTTTTTGTCAGAAGAAAGAGAGTTATAAATGTTAAAAAAAAATGAGAAAATTTTCCGATCACATAAAAGTAAAGCAGATGGCTTTTATTTGCTTACAACACATTTAATGAATTAACTGACAATTCTTTATTTGAAAATTTAACTAATGTCTTATATTATATAAATTAAAAAAAAAAAAAAAGTAGATTTGTAGAAGCTCTCATGTTGGCGGCAGCCGCGATAGCTACCAACAACTTTTGGTAAAACTGGTCATGGCCTGATTTGATCCCATCAATTTTTAGTTTTCCAGAACACTCCCGCCATAAAACACAAAATCTTCTTAATAAAATATTATATAAAATAAATACTAGGTTTTTTTTTTACTAAAACATAAGTATCTTTCTATTAGAGGCAATCCTATTTGAATACCACGTTGTGAGAGACTAGCCCATTCTGCTAAATCCAACCTCGTTGGTAATAAATACCAAGTTTTGACCATAATACATTAGCGATTGTTTCACCACATTGATAACTCTGTTACAAGTTTAATAAAATTCTAGGGCAAAGAATTAACTACAAAAGATTACTCCTCCGCATCTATTTACAAAAGATTACTCCTCTGCACCTATTTATAGACAGAGAAAGAAGATATTTTTTGATCCTATTTATAAGGTACTGAGAAAAAAATTTTATATGAATGTATAATTTTACCTTTTATTTATTATTATGTTAACTTGTTTACATAAGATAAAATGTATATTAAATAGGGATAAGTTAAAAAGCTGTTAAATTTTAAATGAAAGTTAATAAAATTCAAAATTGTTCTTAGTCTATGTAAAACATGTTAGAAGTGACGTTTAAATAAGACCAAACGAGTAGTCATTAATTACAATGTACTGATTATTAACCACAACAAATTAACACTTACTCAATCTTTTCACCAAGTTTACAACTCTAATACGAGCTTAAGAATGTTATGGGGTAAGGGATTTAATACAACAAATTAGTCATTAGCTATAATCTAATGAATATTGGCCGTAATATATTAACATTTTCACCGATAGGCTTACAACTCTTTTATAGACTTAAGGGGTATTTAATAGAAATCAAATTATAATTTTAAAAGTAATTTTATAGTATACGAAGTAAATATATAAGAAGAGTTTTGTCTCAACTTGTATAAAAATCCTTTTTAAAAGTGCTTTAGAAAGAAACCAAACACTCCCTTAAAGAAATTCTGATGTAAAGAAACTGACTATATAGTCTTTGCATTCTTTTTTATAAATTATAAATAATCGAATTAGGTAGATCAAAACACTATTCGCAACTAATTAAAAATAAAAATTATATAAAAATGCAATTTAATTTTTTAAAACTAGTTATATTAGTTAGGAAAGACTATTTTGCAGATACTTATAGTTTTCCTCCATTTTTAATTTGGTAGCTATACTTTTTTTCAAAAAAAAAATCCTTCAACTTGTTTCTGTTTCTGCCAATACCGTTGCCTCCTGTGCTTCTGGATATCCCCTTGAAAACGTACTTGAAGACCCGGGGGGGGGATTGACGGAAGAAGTTGAAAGATTTAGAAAAAAGAAAAAAAATTTCCCTATCATTTACAAACCACATTTGCATGAGAAGTAAGGAGGGAGAATCTCATAAAACTAAGTTCCACATCAAGTTTAATTGTCACACTTTAATAATTTTTTATAACACTTGAATTACAAATAATAATATATTTTTGTAGAAATTTTTATTTAGATAATTTTAAACTTTTTTTTTTTAGATTCTCCTATGTAAAATCCTTTAATTATTATTGTTATTATTATTTTTTGTTATGTTTTCAATTTCTCCTTATCAGGCAACAGCCTAGCTAGTCTCTGCTTAAAACATACTTCCTCCTTTAAATTTTTTTTTTTTGCCAACTACTGTTAGAATATTTTTAAAATGATTCACAAAGTCGTGTGTAAATTTATTAAACTAATAGATTATAATCTCATATAAATTAATATATGTATATGAAAGATTATGGAGGAGGTTAAAGAACTGAAAGACTCTACATATTAAATATCTTTTAATTATTTAAATTATATTGGTTCACAAACTAACATATGATGTAACTTTTTATTTAATGAGGTATTATTACAAAAGGCATCACTTCGTCGTGTCTATATAAACCCCTATCGTCATTTCATTTGCATATAATACAACAAACTCATTGCCGTTGTCTTTAAATGTGTGTAGGGAGGGAGTCATATTATTACTTTGTAAAAGTCATTCTTATCTTGGCTTTAATCTTAAAAGTATAATTCATATTTAAGGATTTTTATTGTACCCTAAAAAAATTTGTCAGTTAACCCAACTTACATCTTATAAGATAGAAATAAGTGAAAGAAAATTAAACTTGAAGAAAAATATTGCTTATATCTTAAAGATATGCCACGCCACTTTTTTTCATCATTTCATCTTGTTATGCTCTTCAAAAAAATCATTTTCCGCCAACAACTACTCCTCTGAATTTTAATGAATCATATTTCAACTTCCGAAGTATTTGGCATATGTGTGTTCTTCTCTCCCTGTAAAACCCCCTTTTTTTGTTGGCCGAACCTTTAATTTTTATCTTATTAGTAGCTGGTCAAAACATATTTTGTTAGGACTTAGGAGTATCACTTCTCCCCCTTCTAATCCAAAGACGCTTTAATTAGAAAGATGGAAGGCAACAAGTCAAAATAACAGCTGCACCACGGTTGGCTGCAGCATATCCGCTTCCAATCCCGCCGCTTTCCTTCCCTGCTTTTGCGCCTTCTTCTTTTTAAATTTTAAAACATGTTATAAGAAAACCGCATTGTAAATTCGTTTAGTTTTAACTTTTAAATATAATATTAGACGGATAATTAATTCACACAAATGAATAAATTAATTATTTATAAAAATAAATTGATTTTGGTAAAATATACCTTATTTTAATATTTTAATTATTTGTATTTTTTTCCTATTGACACACGTATTTCTCTATTAGAATAATTTTATTTGATGCACTGGTAAGCTTTGAATATTTTTTTTGTCAAATTAAGAAAGAATAGCTCTTTTTATTAAATTCGTATTATTGTACATACTAATATGGGTAGTTTTAAAAAAACATATGAATGAAAAGAAGATTAATGTATGTACGAAACTCTTCAACTTTTACATTTATGACAAATAAAGTATTATTTACTTTTTTCAATATAAAAAAGAGAAGAAATATAGTAACCATTAAGAAGGAGTTTGACAAACCCTCACAATTACTGGAAAAAAGGGTATTTTTAAAGGAAAAACCATATTGGAGTATTTATACCTTTTTTTTCAATTTCAATTTGATACCTATGTGTTTTTTGTTCTTAACTAAATCTTTAATTTGCTCTATTAACATCATTAATCCTTATGTAGAGATTAAAATATCAATAGAACAAAGTTATAAGAGCTAATGTTGCTAAAAGATAAAATTAAATGTTTAATTAAAGAGAAAAAACACATAGGTACCAAATTAAAAATTGAAAAAAATATAGGTACCTTCAATATGGTTTTCTTTTTTAAAAAACTAATTCAAAACAGCCAAATAACTGGAAAGTACTTATGGCTTATCTTGGACAGGTTCTTACGGATCGCGTGGCAGTACCCAGAAGGTACTTTGGTCTCAAGTTTTCTGTTTTTTGGTCAAAAACTTTGGTCTCAAGTTTCACGAGTTAGAGATATATGACCTTGATTTTTTTAATATCAAATAAGTAAGATGCTTTCCGTGTGTGGAGTTTATGGGACCCAAAGAAATCTATCAAATCACGCCCAAGCTTCAGAGGACGTTAGGGAACTTTATAACTTCTTCCACAAAATTATCCCATCATGTGAATTTATAACTTTTGTTGAATTAATTTCTTTTGGGGTTCTCATGGAGACAAGAAACGGATCCATCTTCCTAACAATAATAAGCTCTTTTAGCCAATTGAAAAGGGTAGTTTGGGTCTCAGATCTTCTAAGGTCACTAAATCGAATTCTTTAGACTCTTAAGACCAATATTTTGACTTAAACTTCCCCTCAATTATTAAACTCCCGTATAATTCTTTTGGATCTAAAGATATTGCAAAGTACGCTCATCTTATAATCAAAAATTAGCTTGGAGGGTAAGAAATAGTGAGTCAATTCTACTAAACAATCATCTTTGGTGGTCCATGTAGTTTGATCAACCACAGTAAGTCTTGTTGACAAGGCGAATGATCTATTAATACATGTACTCTGTACGCGAAATTGCTTAAAATGGTATCATCCTTTGGTTTTTTTACTTTACCCTTGGCACATTGCAAAGGATATCGGGGGTGTTTGGATGGAAAACCAAACCATGATTTCAAAAATATTTTTATGGTTTACAAATAAATATGTAGATGAATTTGCCTCGTTTTACGAAAAAGTGCTTCTAATAATAATTTAGAATCTTACACAGTCAAGGAGGGGTCAAAATTTCTGTACCCCCTACAATCTTCAAGCAATACAAAATGATAAATTTTTTTGGCGAGTTATTTGGAAATTTCCACTACCTTTTAATTACATGCTTCAGTTTTAGAAGCTTCTTAATTCTTCTTTGCCTTCTAGAGACATTTTAGAGAAGCATCGTCTTCCTGTTCATGAATTTTGCCCTTTTAGTTTTCATATTAAAGAATCTTTAGAGCATATTTTTTCCCCATTGTTTTTTGGAGCCTTATGGTTTGAGTGTTTTTTTTACAAGAATTTTCTCTTCGGGCTTTCCTGAATGAAAGATTTAACTTAAGAATCTTCTTTGGGAATTGCATGATTCTAATTACTTAGACTTTGATATGTGGTATCTTATGCTTATTGGGAGTTATCTGTAGAAAGAGAAAATCAATGGCCTCCTCTCTCTTGTAAGCTTGGCTTTTGATAAGTCAAAATTAACTCCTCAAAGCTCTGCTAGTCACACTTTACTGGATGATGATGGTTTAAAGAGGCTTCATGGATGGAGTATAATCATTTACAAGTTTAAAAAGCCAAGGAGGCATTTCTGTCAATCTCTTATTTGCTGACACAGGTCTAGACTCGTGTGAGTTTCTATAGACAAACAATACAAAGTCTGGGTTAATTTTTATCTCTAACTATTTGAGAGCTTCCTTGCTTTTGATCCATAATTCTAAATTATTTCATATTGAGAATTATCCGAATCTGCACATTATTTCTGTTGGAAAGGTCTCTTTTAGTATTACAGCTGCCATTAAAATGAAGCTTCATTAAAATTCTAGCTCTTGTTCATGATTTTTATCTATTTTTTCAAGCAAATTTCTCCTAATGTATTTTCTTGTTTTCTAGAACATAGCTTAAGCTCCTCTTGTTTTAGTACTTTGTAAACTTTAAAGCTTTATATATATGGATCTCATTTTGTCTTTTATAAAAAAAAAACTTTTTTCATTTTTATTATTATTATTTTTTCATATTTTTCTTATTTTGTACATATAATATATATGTGTATGTATTATTTAGCAAAATTTATTTTTTTTGTGATTTTATAACTAAATTTATTTTTTTAGTAATAATTCAAACAACTCTATTTTTTGGGCTGATTTATTTATAAAAGTCAATTCAAATATAAATTACAATTATACAAACTAATTTTTACTCAATTTTTAAGCTTACAAGAATCAAATAGAAAATAAATCATTTTTTTCCACTAATCCACGGACACCCATAAATTCCTAAAGAGCCACTCTTCTAAAAAGTTCCATTAAAAAAGGAGTTTTCATTGAGTTAGTGCTAGATGGCACGGATTAAGGACATGATTCACATTGGGGTCAGACCTTCTCTGCTATCCTTTTCATCATCTTCCCCTCCACCATCTTTTTTTTACATTCACAACCATTAAATCAAAATTCTAATAGTTTAGATTTAACATTTTATAAAAATAAATATTATTATAATTTTAGATTAAAAAAGATAAATAAATTTAAATTGGATCTAAGAAGTTCATGATTATGGTAAAAAATGATTGTAAGCTATTCAAATCAAATTTAAATTTATTTATCTATCTTTGTCTAAAATTATATAAACATTTTTTTATAAAATGTTAAATCAGTACTGTTTTAAAAGGAAGTGGAGGATAGCATAAAGGATCTAAGGGGTGTTTGGATGGAAACCAAACCAGAATTTCAAAAGTGATTTTACGGTTTACGACGTAAATATGTAGAGAAATTTATCTCAATCTACAAAAAAGTGCTTTTCAAAAATACTTCTCATACCATTCAAACACCTCCTAAGTCAGTCCAAATAGTTTACTCGTGGCCTTATGTTCACTTTTCATGTGCTTTATTTATTTGTGTTTGGACTTTGGAGGTTAGACAAATTTTAATGTTTGTTAAGTGGTTATTTTATTGCTTTGGTAATGAATTCCTTAAATTACGGAACCAAATGCCCCCATCATGCGCTAGAAATTTGGAATCTTTCTACGAAATCGATAGTCCTGTCCTAATCCCAACGTTTTTTAATTGGGAACAATTTTTTAATATTCTATTATAACATAATTTTTTTGGCCAAACTATTATAAGATATTTGAGTAACTGGTTAATCTGATTCAAGGTTGGTAGCTACCCCTCCTAGCACAAATATTTTCTTTTGTTTTTTTTAATATAAAAATCATTCTATTGAAGACAATCCTGTTTAAGATATTATCAGTATTAAATGTAGGCGCTTTTTCCTAGGATTCAAATATTGATTCATCATTTTGTAAAGAATTAACCCGTTCTACTAAACCTAATCTTCCTTGATAGCACGAAAATTTTCTATATGACTTGAACTTAAAATTTAGAAGAATTTAATAGGGCCTTGCACCACTACATCAACTCTCTCTGTTGGTGGAACAATTTTTATTTTTGATCACTTGGGAAGTAGGAACTCTCTTTTGTGTTTTTTTTTTGGTATATCACTAATAAGAACTCTAAAAATTATTGCCCTGAGTTTTTCATATTTGAATTGTTTCTAGCTCTAAGCAATTTGATAGCTAATTTTAATTTTTCATTGCAGTTAATCACACGAATTTATTCTGATGGCTAATACCAATGCTTTTTTCCGGATTTGGAGATGAGGGACCCTCTCATCTTGTCACCGTTCATTGGGCCTATGACATTTACAACTATCAGGCCAATCTTTTGGCAGATAAAAACGAGTACTAATTTTCATAATTTAATAAAAATATAAATCATTTTGAATATTAAAAAATCAAAATTTGTAGTTTAAAATTTGATAGACTAAATCAAAAGTCATGCAAACTTGAGAGACTAAAATTGTATTATAAATGCCAGATTCAATTATGAACAAAAAATTATGGTTATTATATCAAAAACTATTATTACCTGCTTTTCAATTATATTTTTAGAAATTTCATCCCAATGCCCTATTTTGATTTTTTTTTTTTTACCGAAACCTATTTTGATTATATCAAATATGGTTATAAATTAATTTTATAAATTCTGTTTTTCAATGTGCTCCAAACATGTAAGGATTGTTTTCCAGAAATAAACTCCTAATTTAAGCAAAATATGGGTGTTAGATTGAGGATCCTATAATTAATTTAATCAAAATATGTGTATTTGAGTGGGAATTGCAGAAATTAAGATTTCAATAAATAACTGATTTTCTAATGAGCTCCTGATTAGGCACTTAGGAATTAGGATGTGTTTGAATTGCAGTATTAAAACTGACTTTTATTTCATCTGATTTTTGCAAACTTAAATTTAGATAAAAGTCAATTAGTGTAATGTGATTTATGTTTGAATTAAGTTTTGTAAAAAAGTCAATTTAAAAAATTGAAAGTTATTTGAATGATTAATAAAAAAATTTTAGATGTAAAATGATAGAAAAAATGACAAATTTTATTAAATAATACATATCTATATTATATATATAACGTAATAATTCTAATAGAAATATTAAAATTAAATTTGTAAAAATAAAATTAGTTAATATATTATAGAGAAAATTTGAAAATATCAAAACTTGTATGAAAAATTTAATTGGTAAAAGGACCTAAATGAGAGTACTAGTAATTTACGTATACAAAACTTGTAGAATACTAATATTTTATGTGTACAAAAATTTATCAATTCCTCCTTACCAATTAAATTTCTAATGGATGTTTTTTCCTTATTTTTTCTAAATCTTATTATTTAAATTTGTTCTTCTTTAGATACTTTTATACATATCAAATTATCGGGTTTGTTGGAGTAAATTTTTTTTTCTATTGTTATTTTTTTTCTCTTTCTATATTCTCACTAATCATATTTGTTTGGCACCGTGCCTAACTTTTGTTTTAAAAGTTGGTTGGACAAAAAACCTACCCAAACAATCCTAAACCCTAAACCTACGAACCTTTGTTTTACCAATTCTAAGTCACGTTTTCTCTCTTGAACAGATATGCAAATAAATATTGAGAATCTCTGAGCCCGTACAGATTCTTAAACAGGGTATATTTCTTTTGAGGCAAAGTTTGGCTAGTTCTTAGCTCAATGAAGTGGTTACAACATGCTTAAAGGCCATTGGATGCATCAAGGAGCAGGATAAATTAAGTACTACCTTTTATAATTAATATAAAAATTAGTTAGAGATTTAATTTGATCATAAAAATAAGATTTTAATCCATTTTGCCTTCAAAATTTATTTATTTTAGCCCCAAATAATCCCTATTGTGATTACATATGTTAAAGAGTTTTCATCAAGTGATAGTTCTAATACACATGATTAATAGAGAAATTTTAGTGAAAAAAATATTTATTTATTACAAATAACTAAATTGAGTAATTTTCTTAATTATAGGGTAATACTTTTCAGGTCTTTAATATAATACCTATTTAACTAATTTGATTAGATTAAGAAAGTTAAGTAAACTATTTAATTATAAGAAATATAACATGTTTTTTCTAAAACGCCATAAATATCTTACTTAATATCCCCACTCTCTCTCTTAGTTGATTATAATTGAGGGAGTATTAATATGAGTAATTTAAGAAAAACTAATAAATATGAGGATTGCATCATATATTTAAGATTAAAATTAACTAAATAATTAGATCTAATATTAAAGACTGAAGTAGTATGATTGTTGTTATTAATAAATGTTTTATTCAAAAGTGACAATTATTCTTAAAAAAAAATCTGAAACTTCAAAATAACAGGTACTTTGAAACGGGAATTGCATGATATCATTATGAATCTTGAAACGACAGTTGTAAATGCATGTATCCCAGGCGTCCAACAATTTTTTTGATAAGGCACCCGGCCAAAATGTCTTTCTCCTTTTTATTATATTCTTTCAGTTTTAAATATAAAATTTATTTTGTATTATAATTTGAATTATAAAAAAAATTACAATAAGGTCTCAAAAAAATAATTATTAAAATTTTTTAATAACAACCCAAACAATATATAGTAACAAACTTCTATGACTTATTTCGTAATCATTTCTTTATTTGGGACCTCATTATAATTCTTCTTAATTATATTATAAAATGGACCATACATTTAGGGTTTATAAATACCAACAAAAATGCAGATAGAAATTATACATATGAATAATAGGTATTATATGATATCCAGATGTCAAGGGACTTTTTTTTTTTTTTTGCCTGATAGATGTCAAGGGATTGATTACACGTTTTTTGATTTAAAAAGTTGACAGGGAGAGAATGCAAGGCCTTGTTTCTTTTTGTTTTTTGTTTTAATGTTTTTAGAATAGTTTCATAAAATTATTTTTTAAAAAATAAGTTTTCAAAAGAAAAAATATTTTGGATGATTATTCTAGGAATCTGCATTTGAAAAAAATTACAAAAACTCATTTAGGATAATTATTCTTAAAATCAACTTGAAAAAGTGACAGAAGGTGAGGAACAGAGTGGGAAATGCAACAATGACGGGTGGAGGGCCAGAGGACTAAGAAACGACACAGACGAGCAAAAGGGACAAAGTAGAAAGCACGACGACGAGTGAAAAAGATAATTCGGAAAAATAACATGATAGGAAAAAATAGAAAATAATAAAACATGTAAAAGTTGTTTTGAGTTGTTAATAAAAACATATATATTTATATCTTTTTTTAACAAAACACTTAATTGAAAAGTAGAAACCAAAAATGCTTTTAATTTTTTTTGAAAAATATTTTCTTCAAAATAAGAAAACAAGCAAACCTTATCTATACTTTTGTTTTTAATAAACCCTTAGTATTAATCGTAGTTCACAATGATCGTGTGAAGGATTCTCTTTCAAAAGAGAGATGGGGTAACATTTCTTAATAAAAATAGGCTTTTTTTACCAATATACGATAAACAGTAAAACTATTTACCAAAATGCTACACTTTTGAAACTATTTACCAATATGCTGCATTTAAAATCGTTTTTGGCAAGAATGATTTTTAAATTACATACAAGTCGTTCTTGGCGTGAACGATTTCACTTGTAATTTTTTTTTAAAATCAAAAAGTGAAATCATTCTTGGGGTGAATGATTTCTGAAATTGTTCACGCCAAGAACGATTTCACCCTTGCATGCAAAAATAAGAATCCCCGACAATGCTCCCGTAAGGCTACAACATATATAGTAAATATTACTTCATCTGACTTATATTGGATTAAAATTTGAAAACCCCAGTTTTTTTTTGTTTTTTTTCAAATAGAGCTTGATAAAATTTTCTATCATTTCCTTTTCTTTTTATCTTTCTCATACCAAACAGTATGTAACAAAAAAATTTATGTTTTATTGTAAATTTTTAATTATAGCAATTAAGCTGTAAGACTAAATTATTATTATTATTATTATTTTGGTCACAGGCATAAAATGTTCATGCCCAATACTTGATTTCTTGTCAAACCGAACCAATGCCACATGACAGGCTTTTTTACCAAAATACTACAAACAGTAAAATTATATATCAATATGCTGCACTTTTAAAAGTATTTACTAATATATTACACTTAAAATCGGTCTTTAGGTGAATAATTCTTAAAGTCATTTATCCTGTGAACGACTTCTTCATAATCTGTCTTTGATATGCATGAGGTGAATGAAAATCGTTCTTCTGGTGAGCAACTTCAAAACTTCATGTACTGTTGAATGACTTCTCCCCTTCTCTCCTGATTAAAATTATTAGTATAATGATTTATCAATCATTTGAATGACAAAATCATGACTATATAATGAGAGAAAAATGTTATAATGATATTAAAACTAATTGTGAAATAAGTATAAGATTAAAAATAAAAAGTAATAAATAAAGTTTAAGTTTATAAAGAAAAAATTATCCACCTTACTGATAGTGACTTCCAGTGCCACATCTTGGCCTTCTTCTCATACATTGTGGACGACGTTGTTGTATGTCAATTTCTTGAGATTCAAATGTCTCATTTGTTTGTGTAGTTGGCGTGTTCAAATCAAACCAAGGTGATTCATTTAAATGTATAGATTGTCGAGGAGTGACAAATGCTTCATTTGATGGTCCACCATGTTCAAAAGTAGAAGCATTGTATTCAGCTGAAAATAATGCAAGATTATCTAATAGAGTCATGAATGGTTGAAATTGAGAAGGATTGGTTGAGTTGGAATGGGATGATGATAAGGGTGCCATGTAATGAGATTTAAGTTGTGTAGGATCGATAGAGATGAAGGGGGATAATGATAACGATGATATGTCAGAAGCCTGAGTAAAAATTGGAGGTTCCTGTTCCCTTGCATTTTCATTTTCAATTATAGGTTGGGTAGACAAGTAACCACCGTGTCACTTGCTTGGTCTATCACGAGGAATTTGTGGCCGAGGCAACTCAATTGTTGGTGGAGCAGGCTGAGGGTTCACATTAAAGCGTTGTTCTCTAAGTGCAAGTAAAATGTTACGTTGGTCGCGAGCAACCCTATCTCGATAATCAACACAACTAGGGCATGTTGAACGAGAATTAATTGAAAGCCTGTATAGCTCCTTTGCTATGTTAGACTGAAAAAAAATAATAAGATATAAGATAATAACACTTTTTGTGTAAGAAAAATAATACTAATGGTGAAAAATGAAAAACTTACCGCACGACCTGTATCACCACTGATACTTTGAATCCATCGTCTTGTATGTCTCTAATACCATTGCATGTACTGAGATGTTCAATCAAGTTCATCAAATGCTATAGGAGCATTAATAATTACATGTGGCCATCTATCCCATGCTTGAATGAAGTCTGCGTATTTGTCAATCCAATTGTTCTACCTCGTAATTGGATCGTGTGGTAATTTCTCAAATGAACAGGCATGGAAGGAATTGGTTGCTGATGACCAAATTGCCGTAGTACATGGTCAGGATGATGCCATTATATAATATTAAAACATACTAAAGGAACTGAAGCACCCCAAATTTCGGGTGTTGTCAAGCAATACTCAGGAATCAATTGACGCACATAAGAAGATTCATATAGCTGCCATATTATCTCATCATCAGTCATTTTATCCAGAAAGCTCCTATATCGGAATAAAGACGCAGCAAGTGGACGTGGGTTTTGTCTCACATTTTTCCATCTATTATTATAAAAAAATAATGTTAAAAATTATATAATTTTAATAATATAAGAGCATAACAAATAGTTAGTGAATAAATTTAGCATACCTAAAACCCAAAGGAGGTAAGAGAGGGTTGATATCAGATTGTGGATCTGGATATCTAGGTTGTTGTGGTGCTAGCATAGGAAAACGATCCCATGCCTATAAATGAAGTAATGATAAGCATCCTCCAATCCCATCCTTAGTTGGGTTAGTAGCATTACACAATTCTCTATATAGGTGAGCTAAAACTGCTGATCCCCAACTATATTTTCCAGCTTCTTGAAGATTATAAAGTAGTGGAAGGTACATTAGATACACCCTGCTACTCGATCTATCTGGCATGAGATATCCGCCAATCAACTTGAGGATATATGCACGAGTGAATTGTTGAACTTGTACATCATTCGCATTATCAGGTAGGTGATTAAAGTTCTCTTCCAATCAACTTATAAGTAGTCGCTGCCCACTTAGTCTATCTGCAGATGGTCTAATACCTAGAAAACATTCACACATGTCTTGCCAATTAAAGTCAGTTCAGCCAATAACTACCATTCCTTCACATGAAAGGCCCAATTGTTTAGCTCCACCCTCTAATGTTATAGTGCATTCTCCACGTGTAGTGTGAAATGTATGAGTCTCAAGACGCCACCTCTCAACAAGTGCTGAGACCAAACCTCGATCATAATCAAGCTATCCTACTCGAGCAGCACCATAACATCCAGCTAATATAAGATATTCAATTATTTGATTAGGTGGGTTAATTATTTGATTAGCGTGCATGACTCGTCTAGTGTGTAAGACCCCGTTAACCTATAGTGGAAAAGAAAAAAAATATTATTATAGAAACATCAATGAAATAATGTAAAAGAAATAGATTTTACTTACATTATCATTTCACACATGTTCTGAAATATGTTGGGTTTGCAAGTACAAGAGAGAGTTATCTATCCTCTGGGCCAGGATTTATCACCTATTCTGGAAGTTGTGCCATTTTAAAATGTCTCTGCATAAGGTAAAGGATAAATTCCAAATAATATTAAAAAAATCAAACTAATTATAATATAATCTTCATAAAACATAATGTTTTTATTACAAAAAGTGAAATACATAATTTATTGTCTAGATGCTACACTCTGTGGACAAGTAGAACATTTATGACCAACTTGTCGACATAATCCACACTTGTTAGGTTCATTGGGTGTGGTCCAATCCATCTCATTTCGTATTCAACTTGAGCGAGGACGTCCTTTATCTCTAATCATTGATGGGTTAGGTGTTAGAAGAGGACAATCAATCTGCGGCCAGTACATCTCATCTCCCACTGGTTGGAACTCATTATTATAAACCATTTGCATGGTTTCCAACTGAAAAATAGGATCCACATATTGTAAATGGTCTATGCCTACTCGTGCACAAGCAGTAATGGCATGCATACATGAAACTTTTCTGTTTGAAACTCTCCACAATCACATTTTCTGTCAATCAAATTCACGTTGCAACACCGACGAAATTGACGACATCAACATTATATGGCTCCATAACCTCAAATGATGTTGCTATTCTGTTAAAATCTCAAACTACACACGCAGATGCACTTTGTGTTGCTATATCTAACTTCTTTGTCATTGTCTCGGAAAATACCTTACCAACCATAATTTAAGCATGAACTTGCTGGGCACGTTTGACAAAATAATTATTGACTCTATACATGGTTGCCTTAACTAAACCTGTTATTGATAGACTTCGAACACCTTTAAATACATTATTCATGCACTCTGCAAGATTAGCTGTCATGTGTCCAAAACGAAGACTTTCAAGGTCATATGCACGTGACCATTTCTCTTTTGGGATGGCTCCGATCCATCTAGCTGCAGGAGTATGGTGCAATGCTATTTCTGCTAATTCTCTGTCAACAACATGACGTTCATAAGCATACCTTACATATTATTATTAGCACTTGTTAGAATGATTATAAAATCATATAGTTATAAGATCATAAAAAGTACAAAGAATCTCACCGATATTTATAAACTTCTCTTTTAACCAATTTGTTCCATGTGCTTTGTGAAGATTTGAAGCCAGGGTCGTAGACAAAAAACATGATGTCCATGTGGTGGTTGCCATCCAACTTGGGGTTGAGCAACAGCAAACAAAATTGAACGATGTCTATCTGAAATTAAGCAAATTCTTGTTCTATCTTTTACAACACATTGGCATACAAGGTGTAAGAACCATGCCCAAGCAGATCTTGTTTCCCTTTCAACTATAGCAAATGCAAGTGGCACAACATTTCGATCACCATCTTGTGATATTGCCATAAGCAATGTGCCCTTGTATTTTCCATATAAGAATGTTCCATCAACTTGTATAATGGGTTTCAAATACAGAAATGCATCTATGCATGGCTTGAATATCCAAAAAACACGATGAAACATTTCAATCGGGTGACCATTTGTATTGACTTGAGAGCATTGTTTGTTTGAAAAATATATGCATGACCCAAGCATGAAGTGTTGAACTGCAGCTAACCATCTTGGGAGCAAGGAATATGAGGTCTCCCAATTTCCAAAGGCAATCGCAATTGCTAATTGTTTTGCCTTCCATGCTTTCCTATATGACACAGTATAACTAAACATTGATTGCATCCTCTCAATAATTTGTGACACTTACACATCTAGTTTGTCAGTTACCATTGCCACAATGCAGGATGATATAACATCTGCGTCCAATTTGGATGGTCTTGAGTTAATGACGTGCTCAAGCATACGTGAGGCCCCCCATATTTTGTAATTTGCCAATAGTTTTTGCTTTTCTTTTTGCAAGCGCTCACTCTCCAATTACAATTTTCTCCATAGTTAACACAATGATATTCTTCATACTTTTACAAGAATAATAGACCTTAAATGTATGATGAACACGAACAGAATATAGCTTGACTGCAGGTCTTAAAACTTGGACATTGCTAAATATTTTCCCAACATTTAACTCTTCATTATCACTAACATGCAGAATATCTTCTAATTCACCAAATTCAGGAGTTGTAACTTACTCAACATGAATTTGTGACAATGAAGCATTTGCAACCTGATTTTGCTCATTCATCTCGTCATATTCATTGTCATTGTCACTATTATCATCCCCATACCAGCATTTAAATAAGAATCATATTCTTCCTCATCCTCTGATTCATCCATGATATTTTCTACGTGAGGAAGAGAACATGATGATATAATGTTCCCACCATCCATGGGGAGTTCAAATGGTTGGAAACTTTCCATGTGATCACTAAACATAGATTCTTATTCCATCATGTTCACCCTATTGCTACTTGATGGAGGCATATTTTCAACATAATCACCTATGGGTTGTGACTCAACATGGCCATTATCTGGTAAATCACATATGTTAGCATACAACTCTGCACATGTTAATTGAGTTGAAAATCTTCTAGTCACTTACCACATTTGTTTTATATCTGTATCATCTTCCAAATTGCATGCTTGGTATTGTGGTGGATTTATGCATGTAGGATACCTATATACTAAATTTGTCACATTTTGATGGGGAGGAAGTCGCAACTTTCATCCAATAACTTGCTTCAATTTGCCCAAGGTAATGTTTTCATCAACTTTGATAATTTTCACATTATCAGACTCAAATGTTACACCAGCTGGGCCATTAAAAATTCGTCAATTTGCAAATACACACACGAACTCCTTTCTATGATCCATTTTACTTCCTAATCATTTCATTATAATCATTAGTCAAGTAAGATTAAGTTATACAAATAAATTAACTCCACTATACCATTACTTTTTTGCAAAATCAATATTTATTATTAGCTTAGAATATCCTATATAACCAAACACATAATGAAATCTATATCTAAGGGAAAAAAATATATAATGAAAACTGCATAATTCCAAATTAGAAACTACTATAAAAGATGTGTTATTGCTATTATTATCAAAATCTGTTAAAATATAGTAAACAAACTTGATTACAAATTTAGTAATTTTCAGAACTTTTTAATAATTTTTTATAAATTATTTATTTGCAATTAAAATAAATAAATAAGTTTAAGAAATAGAGATTTTTTTTCCTTTTTTTTTTCTATTTCTATAACTTTATTTACATCAAGTATTAATTAATATATTATTGCACTATATAAAATACATTAAACATATATTTTTTTAATATTAAAATTCTTTCTTGTAATATTATTTTAATGATAACATATCATGAAGATTTTTTTTATTTTACACATATATATATTATTTATACCTTATAATACCTATTTATTATTTCATTATTTTTGTAAAATTTAATTTAATAAATATTAATTTATTGCATGAAATTAAACATTTAATTGGACTAAAATCTTTTAGACCATTGGGTTGAAATGAAGGGTTCAAAAATAAAATTTTTTTCTCTAGTTTATCACATTCATTAAAAATTATTTACTTTGATTTCTTTTAAATTGTAAAAATATATTTCAAATTCCTAGTTTTTATTTATCATAGAATTTAAATGATATAATTTTAAATATTTTATAAGTTATTTCAATTTATAATTCAAAACTTTTAAACACTTCTTTATTACCAAGATTATAAACATAATTAGTTAAATATATATTTATTATAAAAATTAGTTAAAATTTTAATCAAATATTTTATGTTGCCTTAACTGATTGAAATTAATGTAACTATAAAAATATAATTTAAGATTTATTAGAATCAAAAGTAAAATAGTAAATAAATTTATTTAATATAAATTTCAATTAAAAATAATATTTTTAGAATCTTTTTAGAATATTCCTATTAACAGTGTTAACTAATTGGACTAAATTATATGTTTAAAATAGAGGAAAGATCTATATAATTGATGTGCAAATTAGAATAATAGTTAGAGTATTTTATTTATGATTCCAAACACTCATATCATGACATGTCATCATCAATTAAAAATACAACATAACAAATAGCATGGAAAGGCAAAATGAAAAAAAGAAATTATGAGTGCTTTCATTCATTTTAATTTTACTTACACCTTATTTTTACCTAAAAAATATGTGAAAGCAATAGTTCATTAGAAGTGGGTAGAAGACTTTTTTTTTAATTTACCAACTAATATATCACAAAATATTTGATATTTGGGGTATATATAATTATTTTTCAGTTTTATCTTACCAAATTTAAAATCTCGAGAAGTATACTTTCATAAGAAAAAAATAATAATCATATACCAAGAAAAAATGAAGCTTATATCAAAATCTTAACATCTTAAAACAATATAACAGATGATAGTTTTACAGTTAAATAAGAGGCACCTAGCTTAGAAAGAGTCAAATATTCCAGATTGTTGAACCCATCACTCACTTCCTGAAAATTAGAACAATGAAATATTAAACTCATCAAGGATAGTATGGATGAAAAATCAAATTGTATATCACAACTATAAATTTTTTAAAAGAAAAAATAGAAGAGAAACAACATAACCATAGTAGCAATAAAAGAGTTGTCTTGTTTAGAAACAAGAGTGAAAAATAATAGTATAGGAGAATAATGAAAATGAAACAATAAGTAAGAAGAAGAAGAAAAGACAACTAGGCGAAGAAGAAGAAGAAGTGAAGAGCAATGAAGCGCAAGGTGTGAAGAGAAAGAATTCACATTATAATATATATAAATTATAGCTGTAGCCTCACGGGATTCTCGCATGCTATGTCAGAGATGCTTATAGAGCATGCATATTGGTTGGTTTTGCATGCATAATTAACAGAAATTCAAACACATAATTAGTTGGTTTTGCATGCATAATTGGCAGAAATTGAGACGCATGGTTTTGTACCCATAATTGGCAACAATTCAGACGCATTGTGATAGGAAAAAATGAAATCATTCATGGCAAACAGTGTGAAATCATTCACGTAAAAAACGATTTCAAAATCGTTCACGCCAAGAACGACTTGTGTGTAAGTT
>NW_021633305.1:0-45152 GCF_004799145.2 Neltuma alba | reverse complement strand
TATCTAAATTACAGGAAGTTCAGCTAAGTAAGGAGAAGTTAGAAAGCCAAATGTCCATCATGGAATCGATGATTAAGGACTTCCTGGTTTCATGTGTCTTGAGGATGTACCCGTGAAGTTTGCTGCTTTACAGAGTACGAGAGTAACTATAGTTTCTTATGCATGTGACTGTCTATATTAATATTTACTTTTGGAGCTGTTGAGAACTCTGGCAATGCCATTGATTATTTATTTTTTTATGTATAAACTTTATTTTGGGTTAAACATGCTAATGGACTTACCAGCTATACACATACAGATTTTGAATGTCTGCTGTAACTTTTGGTGTATCCTCTCTAAGTCCCTTACAATTAGGTCCTACTTAGTGGGCGCTTCTTTAACTTTTTGGTTTCCTAAAAGTATTCTAAGCTATTGTTTGTGAGAGGATGCAGAGAAGATGAACCAGAATTGCGGCAGACATTGCGTGAACATACCCACACCCACACGCACACATGCACACCCACACCCACATGCTCACAGACAATTCATGGTTTTGTCCCAAAGAAAAGTATTAATGGATGTTGATCCCTAAGACTTGTTATTATGTCAGACTAAAACATTATTTGCAATACCTGCTAATGTATGTTGGTATGAGCGTGGTGATGATGTGCTGGATATCAGCAAGACTTGGGCAGGAGCTCCTTGCAATGATATTTTTAGATTTACATATTAAGCAAGCACATTCTGTTTTTTGACCTTGGTACTTTATCAATGCAGAGAAATCCTTGATAGCACAAGGAAGGAGGGTGAAGGAAATGCCCGTTTGAAACAACTGGAGGTGACACTGGATGCTGCAGTGATTGGTAAGCAAAGTGCTGAAACTGAGGCTGCGTTGGCCAAAGAGAAAGCAGAATTATTGAAATCAGAGATTAAACAGAGTGAATTGACGGTCAGTGTTTCATTGAACAGTTGGTACAGCATGATAATAATTGCTGGACTCATGCTTTAGATGCTTTATCTTGTATCAATTTTGTTCTCAAATTGTTAGAATTCTCATGTTCATTATCTGCTATTCTCCAAGATGGTGAGGCTGCTCTAGAACATGTGAATGTTGAATGATTGAAGCATTGTTGGTGGGAGACAGCTTGGCAAGGTCCAAAGATGTATGGGTAGAATGATGTTTAGGTGGAAGCAAAGAGTCCGGAAGTTACAGTTATATGAGGGCAGTTAAAAAGCGTGAGTTTAATGGTTAATCCAGGATTTAGATGCCAGCAGAAGGAGGATGAGCTAGAAGTAAAAATGCTAACAGAAATGCGAAACAGGAATCTGTGATCTGCATCGAGAGCCCCACAGGCCCACACATATTATATAGAGTTGAATTTGTTGTACATAGCATGCTCAATGTTGCCATTTGCTTAACAGGAACAATATACCACATCAAGTAACGAATTGCCAAATACATTTTACAATAATAAATAACATAAAAGAACTAAGTAAATATTTATTTAGAATTAGCATACCAAATGACCGGAATGAAATTTCATCACATGAAATTCCAAGCAAAATACTTCATGGCTTGTTAAAACTTCCAAAATTCATTGCTTATTGATCTCTCTTAATGTGTAATGTAACAAGTTGCATAGATTTTATTTTCCAACTGGAAACCAAACCAGAAAATTATTAATCAATATGATGACCATATAAAAAACTATAGGACCTGATGAAAGCCTCCGCCAACCTTGTCTTTTGGCCTTTTGCTAAGATGTAACTTTATATATCAGTTCTAGGTGATGTAAGCTTGGATTTTGGATATTTGCGAGTATAAAAGAATGTTTGATTTTTGGAAGAAAAATAAATATTTTCTCATTGTCTCTAGTGATACCTTAAGTTGAATGAAGTTCCAATTATATGCAACTGAAATAAGAACTTATCCTAATTAGGTTCAAATGTCTTTATTGATAATGCTTAATCTTAAATAATGGTAATTATCTAATTATGAAATCTATGTTTTCTCACTCTATATGTACCATATGTTGCTATGAATGAGATTTGAAGTTCAGGAATCAATCGCTCAATCAAATTGTTAAGTATGTTACGGGAAGAGTTTTTTATCAGGGCATCTGGTAAAATAGTAGATATTTGTTGCTTGGTGTTGTGTTTGGTTGTTGGTAGAGCACAATGGTGCCGTGCGATCTGAGTTACTGATTCCATCTAATGAGATAAGGCTTGTTGTTGATGATGAGTGTAATTGCATTGCATCTGTTCTGACATCTGTAGTCTATTGTCTGCCAACAGTTTCAGTTGCATGCTTTTTATAATATTTATTTTGAACTGCAGCTTGCTATTGTTACTGAGGAAAGAGATAAATTAAGAAATGCGGCTAGTTTGAAGAGTGACAAAGCTGGGGATGTACTGGCAAGTTCTAATCTTGTTCAGGTTGCATTTCATCCCTTGTTGTTATCATTCTCAATGTTTCTTTGTTTGCCATTTGTTTGATTGATTTTTGCACGCAGGACCTTGAATCTTCTCTTGCAAAAAGAGATAGCTGCATAAAGGAGCTAGAAAGCACTTTACTAGAACAGAGGGCAGTTAATAATCGTCAACATGAGGAAATAAAGTTGCTTAATGAGAAGTTAAATAGTGAAGCTAGAAGAATAAAGTCATTGGAGAGGGACAGTGATCGGCTTCGTTCAGAGATTGCTCTATTAGAGGCAAAGGTAGGTGTTCAGTCATATGCATGGATTTATTTGTTATTGGACGTTGTTTCATATGTGTCGAACATGAACTTAAGGTTATTTTGGTTTTTTTCTTAATGATCATATCCTGTATATGTCTTTTCATATTTTTCTGTCATGTATTGACCCATATATGGAGTATGATGCAAATGTTTCTTTCTCTGACCAAATTGGGGCTTCATTGGAGGTTGCGGCATTTATTGGGAATTTATGCTGCTACTGTCAGTGCTAGGGATTATATTTTTATCATGTAAATAACAGATAGACATTGGAAGGGTACATCTGTATCACGTAGTTTGCAAGATGAGGCTTATGTCTTTGTGAAGTATGGGGAAATGCTGAACAATAATTATTTTGTCACTTGTCAATGCTTCCCATAACGTGCTGGAACCTGCTAAAACAGTTCTTTTTTAAAGTTGTCCAGCTTTTAATATTCATCCTACTATTTAACGAATTGCATTTTGCTTTTCCTTTTATAGTTGGGTCACGGTGATTTTTCAGCTGCAAATACGAAAGTTCTGCGAATGGTGAATACTCTTACTGTAGATAATGAGGCCAAACAAACCATTGAAGCATTACAAACTGAGCTGCAAAAAACAAAAGAGAAGTTAAAAGCTGTTGAAGAATTGAAAAGTCAATCAGGTGAGAAAGTTAATGACAGGCACTGAAATATGATTTTTTTTTTTTTGGGGAAAATCACAAACATGTCCTAAATAAGGAAATTAACTATTTCCTCAGTCTCATTTGCATGTCAAACTTTTCTATTTACAAGTGACTGATACATGTGGGTGATGTATTTTCTTTATTTGGGACCTTTATGTAATTCTCCCATTTTGTTTTTTGTTCAAGCTAAGAGTGTAGAGATTTAAATATTTTGAAAGAAATTTGTTATTGTAGCCAGTATTCGATGGGGAATGTTTTGACATTTTTAATTGCTGTTCTGCTTACGCACGCACATCTAGTGTCTAGCTCTCTTCATTTTTGTTCCTTTCACATCTGCTTTGAATACTAATCAGATTCTGGTTGTATATGAGATATTGAAGAAATTATAAGAATGCTGTAGTGTATGTGTTATTGAGCTACTTGAAAATGTGATGCACAATCTAATAAATTAATAACTCAATTCATAATGACTAACATATATGGAAATCAAACTCGCATAAAAAAGGAACTCATAACAACATAATCATCTTTCTGTATTAAAAAAAAAAAAACATAATCATCTCTAAAGAACAATATCAAGTACTAAAATGATATGTTGACAAAGATTTGACTCTAGAGTTTTATCATAGGATAAATAAATTTAGAAGCTTAGCATTAGGGGAAGCCACGAACCCCGATCCGGAAGATAATATATTTTAAAAAGAAGAAGAAGAAGAAGAAGCTTAGCACTGAAATCTCATTTTTTTAACACTCAATGATGATCTTATTTGAATAGCAGAGGGGATAGATATGGGGATTTTGGTCCTAGAATTACCAGAGGACCCCTATGAAATCATGTGTATGATAATCTTTTTAGAGGCATATAAAAATGGAAAGTGGAAATGAAAACAAGAAATTAAGTAGAGCCATTGGCGATAGACATGAAAATCATGTGAGACAAACTATTTCTTTGCTTAAAACCTAGGAATCCTAAACTCATATAGCACTATCCCACAAGCTGGGGAGTAGGTTTAATTCATTTCCTACTTGAATTTGGTTTCTTCAAATTTTACTTTGGCTGAAGTCTTTGTGAGAACTTGAGCAACTTGAGTCTTTGTAGAGTTATAGGCAAATTCACTATCCTAAATTTGCCTTTTCCTTGATGAAGTGATGATGGATTTAACCGTGCTTTATTCAATCCTGCTGAACTAATTCTTGGGCATTCTGTGGTTTAGTATAATTGAATTAATTAGCTAAGCTATCATGTGACTCTAGGCATGGTTCCAAGCCTGCAGGAGGAGCTCTGCTAAGACGAGTACTGTGAAGATGGGATAACTAAAACAGAGAAAAATAAACCTTAGTATACAAGTAAAATGAAATGATTGTTTCAAATGTACTTTTAACGGTTGGATAATGATCTTATTAACAATTAATTGGTATTATTTTTTTTAATATATTAATTTTCCTCATGCTTATTTACTGTTCAGGTGAAGCTGGAAAATTGGTAGATAACTACATATCAGATAAGATAACACAATTGAAAGAACAGATTGCTACTCTTGAGAAGCGAGAAGAAAGGTTAGTGATTTATAAGGTGCTACTAGGTCCTTTCTGGGGTTTTAGATATGAAAATTAAAAATGATTCTGGAATAACTGAAATGCTGTATTATCAACAGATACAAAACAGTGTTTGCAGACAGAATTTCAGTTTTCAGGAGGGCATGCTGTGAACTTTTTGGTTACAAGGTCTTTGATTTAACGTTCAATTTTCCTTAGCAGATAACTAATCCCTGTACCTAGTTTAATTTTTGTCTTTCTTCCTAATTAGATTTCTCCCGCTAAAAAAATGTTGGCAGATTGTGATGGATGAACACCAGCGGTCAAATGGAATCCCAGTGACTCGATTTACCCTTCAGTCAATTTATGCTCAAAGTGATGAAGAGAAACTTGAATTTGAATATGAATCAGGGAATACTAACATTTTGGTAAGCCATGTAATTTTGGATTGAGTTCACAATTAAGAGTATTGAAATGGCATCCTTGGAATTTTCTGTTGCATGACTTATGAAATTTTTTATGATTTCAGTAATTATAAATGAAAATTTAGGTTGATTTTCAAAGATCCAGTGAGGATTCAATATCTTTCGAATCTTGTCTTATGTGTAGCATGACTTTTATTGTTTTTGTCAATGTAACAGACAAATGATTACACATCGCAGCCTGAAATATCCCGTCAGGTGGGGAGGTTCTGAACTTCTGATATTTTTATAACTTTTATTTCTTGTTCATCCTTTGAAAGTAGATATGGGACAGTCATTTCTTTAATCTTGTACAGTGATAAGATCAGGTTCCTTTTTTATTTCTATTTCTTTTGTGCATGAGTGGGTTTGTTTTAGTCTTGGTAGTCACTTTTTGGTCTTGCACTTCAGCAGCAGAACTTCCCCAAGTAGGAAGAAACAAGTCAGGATTTATGAGGTTCTATTTCTCAGCTCAGGCAAACACCTAGGTGCTGCTGTTTTGCCTGTAAAATCTGGACCGTCCAGAATAGATCTGGATGGTCCAGATTTTTCATTTCTATTTTATTTTCATTACAAATAAACCATTTTTTGAATAGTTGACTCGTGAGATTTGTTTACTCTATTCTGCATCTTTTAAAAGTAAAAAAAATCTAAACGATCCATATTTATCATGAAACAGCAGACCCTTCCATTGTAGATGGAAAACGAAGATTTGATTCAGAAAAAGAAATACTACCTTCGATTCTAATTATAAGAGTCAGTTAACTAATTTGAGGAGATTAAAAAAGTAAGCTGAGTTAGTTATTTGTCCTAAATAGATGTCGTCTTTTCTTAAATATCCTTACTAATCAAGTGTATTGACTAGAACTATCATTGTTAGAAGGGCTACTTTGAAAAAAAAAAATGTATAAATATGAGAGACAAAGTAGATTAGAGTCTTATATTTAAAACCAAAATAAAAGTCAAACAGGGTTTTATATTAAGGACCGGAGATAGTATCATCATACATGCAATTTTTGACTGTTTTTGTGTATCTTTTCCCAGGTTGAGATATTTGTTCGGAAGATGAACTCAATTCCTGCTTTCACTGCCAACTTAACGGTGGAGTCTTTCAATAGAAGAACTTTGTCTTAGATGCAATCAACTTGTTACCGCACTGTTCTTTATGGAATTTCCATAGCTGATTATTTGGTATCTGCTGGGTTTTGGTGAGCTAGTGTCGCGACTGAGAGGACCCATTTTTTCTTTGAATTGGGAATTGGTGCCTGATCGATCTATTGGCCGTTTTTCTGCCAAAATTTGTACATATGCTATAAACTTGTGTCTCTCTCTCTAGTTTTTCAGAAGCAAGGAGGAATTGGGAGCAATTCGTGCTTCAATAGCAAAAGGGTGCTTTTCACTATGGATAGTTCGTGTTGATTTTCTATTTGTGGTCAATCGACCTCAATACTTCTACCTCCATATTTTTTGTTCATTTTTTGAACAGTTCAACTATTTTATTAGGAACTTCAGGCATTCAAAACTATTTGTTAGAGCAATGTCGTCCTTTAGTATTAAAATTGTTGCAATATTACAATTTGACTAACAAATATTAACGAGATCAACTCACAATCCAATCAAAATATAGTCACAGCGTAGTTGGGATTTTGTAGTTCAATAACAGGGGTGTTTAACAATTTTTAAAAGTGTTTCTCACAAACACTTTTTTGTAAAACGAGACAAATTTATTTATATATTTATTTTGTGAATTGTAAAAATATTTTTGAAATTATGGTTTGGTTTCTATCCAAACATTCCGAATATCAAATGTCTTATTTAAGTATTTTTTTTAAAGTGGGATTGTGAGTTGGAATCTTTTGTGAAATGTATAATAAATTATGAGTTATGATTGAAAGATAGGTATAATACCTAATATTAATACATATTCATGTATTCTAACAATTTTTTTTGGCTACACTCCATTGGAGGCAATTAATCATATTCAGAGTATTGTCAGTTAGTAGGAATTTGAATTTGATTCGTAAGGTTGTGAGATTCAATTCTTATTGGTTCTAACAAAGAAGTTAAATACACTTGGCATATATAAATGATTCATAACTTAGTGTCCAAGCATCACAAAAAATTACTATGATATGGTATAGAAAAAGTAAAGAGAATCTAATATGTAAAATATTATATATGTGAACCATCTGAATTTAATTAAACAACCCAAATTTGAAATGGAGGGAATGTGTGCATGTAGTTCAGAAGAAATCATTTTCTTAATTCTACTATTGAATTCTCGTCACCCAAAAAAAGAGGAAAGCTGGAATTATTATACAAATCTAAACACACATATATCATAAAAATTTTAATAAGTAGTACAATTTATAATTCATAAACAATACTCTTCCGGTCTTAAATATAAAACCTTTATATTAGTGTGTATAAGGGTTTTATATTTAGGATCGAAGGAGTGACTTATTATTCTTAAACACTGTGCAATGTATTATCCATTATAGTAACAATTGATTACTCTGTTCTTTTTATTCTCTCTTCTCATTTTTTTTCTTATGCTACATTTTTTTTCATCATATATTTTATTATTAGTATTTCTTATTTACTCTCCTATTAAATAAAGATATATTTAAAAGAAAAAAGGGTCAATTTTTATATATTTATTATTTTTCATTAATTTTAACTGTTTTTTAAAATTACGTAATTTTATTAAAAATCTTATAATAAAAACGACTAGAAGGAGTGTTAGATATCAGTATTGAGCATAGCATAATATTTTATTTGTTTCAGTAGATTTTTTATATGCACATAAACATTAATTGCTCAAGATATTTCTTTTATGTACAACTAATTTACAAACATGTTAATACTTATTAATCATTTAATCAAATTACATGTGGGTCTCAACTCTCATGTATAAACAAAGTATGAAAAATAAATGAAAAAATAGCATTGCTCAATATTTTTGCATATGTATTTTTGGGAATACACCAATTGGTTTCTAAAAGGTACATTAGACTACAATTAATTTTGATTAAATTGGGTTATATTACTTGGTTGTAAAACTCATATAATGATAATTTTCTCTACATAAAAGACTCAAATTTGAAATTTTAGTTAAGCTAAATAACTACAGAACCTTCATTCTATACTCTATCAAAATAAAAAGAACGACTATTTTTTTTTAAGGAAAACGTGTATATCTAGCGCATTTATTGTGTGGATTTTGTGAGAGAAGGGTGAATCCCTATTTGCATCTGTTTCTCTATATATATGAATGTGTGTGTGTATATGTAGAGCCGGGAATCAGGGTCGGCCCTTCAGGGCTGGCGGGCTTAAAAGGGCCGACCCTCCAGGGCTGGAATTTTAAAAATATCCCAATTTGCTAGGCCCGGCCCTTAAGCTACAGGGCCAGGGCCGGCCCGCGGGCTTTTGGCCCGTTTAAGAAAAAATACTATTTTTTATATTTATCATATTTTTTATAAAAACAAATCAATGAAATTATTAATAAAAGACATAAATATGAATAAAATTAAGTCACATATAAAATATCATCATATATAAATATTCATCAACATCTAAGAACATCTAAAACATTCATTAACAAGATAACAACATCTAAGTTTTATTTATAATGCAATTGTGCAATAAATAAACACTATTATTAATCTTTTGAAACTTCATCATCACTATAATTAATTACTTTTTTTCATAAGTATACTTTTCTTTCGTAACAAAAATATCAAGTTTTTCTTCTTTATAAGAATTTTATTTTTAAATTTTGCAATCTAACTATTATTTTACTTTAATGTGAGAAACATTGCTATTGAAACTCATGAATTTCTAATTCAAATTATAGAATTACAAGTTATATAAGTATAAAAATATTCTATTATCAAATATATATATATAGTTTAAAAATATCAACGCATATAATATAAATCAAATCATTATTAAAGTCCAAATTAACCCATTTTTTAAAAATTTAATTGGATAAATTATTATCTAAAACTAAATTTACTTTTAAAATGATAATAATAACTAAATATTTGAAATATTATTAACAATGTAAAAAATTAATAACATTAATATTATATAAAAAATTTAAAAAATAAAAAAAAATATAAAAGGGCTTAAAAGGGCCGGCCCGTGGCCCTCCAGGGCCGGCCCTTTTAAGCTCTCGGCCCTCCAGGGCCAGCCCTCCAGGGCTTATGTTTCATTTTAAGAGAAAAATATCAAGCCCGACCCTCATAATTTCAGGGCCTAAAAGGGCCGGCCCGACGGGCTCGGCCCGTTTTCCCGGCTCTATGTATATGTGTGTGTATGTATACTAAAAATTTAAGGAAATTAAGTTTTCTACCATCATATAACTAATTATGTATATACAAAATTAAGAATTAAGAAATATAATTAAAGGTAAATCACACACACTCTCTCTTTCCCATGAAACTGTTTGGAAATAAATCTCCCCCTCCCCTTTATTATGAAATATGCAAACCAACGTGTTTGTATATAAAAGTAGAAATATTGGGAAAATCTCATATATATATATAGAGAGAGAGAGAGACTCAAAATCGGCACTAAAGAGATATAGAGGAAATAAGGTTGAGAGAGAGGAAAAAAGAAAAAGAGAGAGAATAGTTAACTTTAGAGAGAGAGAAATGGAGCAAATTAGGAGAGAGAATGCAAATACAGACGTAGAATCAGAGAGCTATGTCGATTGGAGAGGAAGACCTTCTAATCCTAACAAGCATGGTGGAATGAGAGCTGCTTCTTTTGTTCTTGGTATCACTACCCTATCCATTTCTATTTTTTTTTCCTATTTTCTTTTTTGGTTAATTTGATTGTTAATTGTTGGATTTCTTTTGAAGTGCTTTTAATTGAGAGAAAAATGACAGGAAAATAAGGAGGAGAGAAAAATTCAAAAAAGGTAAAAAAAGATTTATTATTTTTGGGAGTTCCTTCTTCTACAATTATTTTCTTCCTGTTTTTCTCCCTATCCAAATAAGGGAACTTAGAGATTTGATTTTGAATCGAAAAGTTAAAATTCATTATGGTTTATATTTTGCATGATTAATAAATTGTCCCAATCCTTACCGATTAAATATTTTATATAACTTTACAGGCTAAAGTAAAGAGTTACATTTTTCATGTTCGTTATTTTTAACTTTTTTTTTTGTAATATGATTATTGTATGTTATGAAAAACGGGAGACAGCGTTTATTAGTTCAAAATTTATTGGTAGAGTCATATAATCAAATTGGCCGATTGTATTATTTACTTCTAAAGTTGTACATAAATATAAAAATATGATTTTTTTTAATCAATTTTGTGAATTAGCTTTTACTCTTTTTTTTTTAATCAAAACATATATGGATTTTGATTATTGCATATATGGCTCTTATGATTACTAATATTTAAAGAGTAAAAACGACACAGGTTTTCAAGCATTTGAAATAATGGGAGCAGCAGCAGTGGCAAACAATCTGATAACATATTTGAAAAAGGAAATGCATTTCTCTCTTCCAAAGTCAGCCAACATTGTAACCAACTTCATTGGCACTCTTCTTCTCATGGCTCTTCTTGGTGGCTATCTTTCTGATTCTTTTCTTGGTAGCTTTTGGACCATCCTCATCTTTGGCTCTCTCGAGCTCTTTGTAAGCCACCTTTCATAACTACTTAATCATGGATAATATGAATTTTTATAGGTTTTATTGTATATATTATAAATAGATATATAGATTTTATAAGTGATTGATTAAATAGATGTATTGTATATGAAATTTAAGGTGGATTGCCTTATATATGACTTATAAATAATAAGGATGCCTAAGGGATAGGGATTTTATGTTTTATAAAAACAATATTGATTTTAAGATGTTTTAATTTTTAATTTTAACAATCAACTTTTTAAGTTGATCGTAAGAAGAAAAATCTTCATTTCACTTTTTTTTTATAGAATATAGTACATTATATAAATATATATATACAATATATGTTATTTTAAAACTTAAATCTAATAGGAAAGATTAGAATAGGTTAAAGTAACATCAAGCATTCTGATACTTCCCAGTGGCATCCAACTCTCTAGTCTTACTTATGGTGAATTCAACAACTTGATGTTCTGTTCCATCCAGCAATCCCTATGTTATTTTCCGATTACATTCAACACTCTAACCTTATTTATGATTCATGATGCTAAATTTATTATAATTATGATTAGGGTGCTACGTCTTACTTTACCTATTAAAATAAAATAAAATTCTCTTCCCCATGAAACATAAAGAAACTATCTCTTATAAGAAATTCCATTGGGCATATTAATGATAATTCTTTTCAATACCTCATGTTATAGAACAACATCAAGGCTGAGGTGCACTTTATTGTTTCTCTATGTCTCTTTGTACATCACTTAATTAAAGTACATAATCAGAATGGAAAAGTATTGCATGCTATTAGGATTAATGTGAAAAGTGAAGCAAAGATATATAAGATAAAACGTTATTTATTTATTTATTTTCTAATGATTGTTCTTAATTATAAATTATAAAATGAGAAACGAGAATACAAGTGGCATTACATAACAATTTTTGCATATAACATAACATATGGTTCTCTATTTTAATGATAGGGTTTCACATTATTATCAATACAAGCACATCTTCGTGAACTAAAGCCGCCCAAATGCACCAACATACTAAATGGTGAATGCCAAGAAGCAAAAGGGATGGAGGCTGCAATATTCTTCTTGGCAATATACATGGTGGCACTAGGAAGTGGGTGTGTGAAGCCTAACATGATAGCTCATGGAGGAGACCAATTCAACCAACACAACTCACAACAACTAAAGAGCCTCTCAACTTACTTCAACTTTGCGTATTTTGCATTCTCAATGGGTGAATTTGTTGCCCTAACCCTTCTTGTTTGGGTCCAAACTCACTCTGGCATGGACACTGGTTTTGCTGTTTCTACTACTGCTATGGCTCTGGGGCTACTTAGCTTGATTTTTGGGACTATGTTTTATAGGAACAAGATTCCACAAGGCAGCATTCTTACACCCATTGCTCAAGTATGAAGAATCCTATGACTATAATTGTGCTCATTTTTCTAAATTTATAATAGTCATTTAATTGATTACTCTTTGTGCTTCCAATGTATAAGTTACATGAATAATTTACAGATATTAAAGAAGTTAATTAAGTTAATTATTCATTCAAAAAAGTGTGGTTTGGAGCCATAAATTTTAGGATAAAGATACATCTAGCACCTTGATCTTATTTTTCAGGTACATCCAATATCTTGGTATTTTTTATGATGCGTCTAATACCCTGATCTTATTTTTTGTATGCATCCAACACACTAATCTTGTTTTTATTGCATCTAACACCTTAAAGATTAGGATGTTGGATGTAGCTAGAAAATAACATCGGGATGTGCTATATACCATAAAGAAGATCACAATCCTGAATGCACCTGATGTGAAATAAAATTAGAATATTAGATGTACTTTTATCCTATATTCTAACAAATGATGAGATCAAAACGACACAAGCAGCTAACGCCATTTTGTCAGGTTTTTGTGGCTGCAATATTAAAGAGAAAGGTTCATGGAGACCAAAACAATAATGTTGGCCGGTACGCTAACTTGATTGGTGAAGGTTTGGGTCACACCAATAAGTTCAGGTACTTTTAACTTTTTCCACCCCTTTTTTTCTCTTGTTGAATTTTTTATCTTTAACAATTTTCATTCATCAATACTTTGAGCAGATTATATTATTATAAATTAATAGTATTTGAAGACTCAAAATATAAATTAATAAAAATAATAAATTTAAATCTCAAAGCAATTTAGAATGGAGAAAAGGAGAGATAGGTGGAATAACGTGAATCCCAGTTTCATAAGATTATAGGTACAATAGAGATGAGAACCTACTTATATTTTCCTATGCTATCTCTCTCTAGTTTTATAATTTGTCTCACATACTGAGAGATTTGAGTCCTCTCTCCATCACTGTAAACCCCATGGAAATAAATCCACCTCTTTTCATTTCTCTCTCTATTTTATAATATTTTGAATAGATCATATTTAAGGAAAAATAATAATAATTCCTTCAGTCCTAAATATAGAAGCTAAATAACTAATTTACAAATATTAAAAAAATATTTAAGTTAGTTATTTGTAATAAATGTATATAATTAGCTACTATAAAATATCCTCTTTAATTATTATCCCATTGATGACAACGTCCTTTCATATATGTAAGAAAAAATTATAAATTTGGAAGGCAAAATAGATTTAGGTCCGTAAGACCAAAGCAAAAATCTCAATTAGTTCTTGTACCACCGAAGGGAGTAAGGACTTAGAAAATAAAATTGAAACTAAAATTCCTATGAAATATTTTCAGGGCCAATTGAGACATGTCTCTATTTTTCTCTTCACTTTGCTAATTTTTTTTTGGGACAATTCTATTAGTTAACACTTATAATATGTACGTTAAAATATATAGAAATTACTCTTATCTCAGGTTTTTAGACAAGGCATGCATCAAAGTCCAAGGTGAGACTAGCCCAGAGGAAACTCCATGGAGACTATGCAGCATCACTCAAGTTGAGCAAGTGAAGATATTACTCTCAATCATCCCTATCTTTGCATGCACAATCATCTTCAACACGATCCTAGCTCAACTCCAAACATTCTCAGTTCAGCAAGGATCCTTTATGGATGCCCATCTTTCTAGAACCTTCCAGATCCCTCCAGCTTCCCTCCAAAGCATCCCTTACATATTGATTATTATCTTTGTCCCTCTCTATGACATTTTCTTTATCCCTTTTGCCAGAAAAATCACAGGCCATGAGTCAGGTATCTCCCCTTTAACCAGAATAGGGTTTGGCCTCTTTGGAGCTACTTTCTCTATGATCTCAGCAGCTTTAATGGAGAAAAAGAGAAGAGATCAAGCTGTGAACTTCAACCAAAAGCTTCACATTCTTTGGATTACACCACAATATATAATCTTTGGCTTATCTGAGATGTTTACAATAGTGGGACTCAATGAGTTCTTTTATAAGCAATCTAAAATGAAAGGAATGGAAGCATTTATGACTTCAATCACTTATCTTTCGTACTCTCTTGGGTTCTACTTGAGCTCAGTTTTGGTCTCTTTGGTGAACAAGATCACTAATGCAAGTTCTAGTAGTGGCTGGCTTCATGAAAATGATTTGAACGAAGATAGGTTGGATTTGTTCTATTGGCTGCTTGCTGCATTGAGCTTCCTCAACTTCCTCTGCTATATTTTTGGTTCAAGGTGGTACTCTTCTGGATAATCTCAAGATTTTGATTCTAGATATCTTGGAGATGATAATTTTTCTTAACATGTTATTTATGATATGTAGCCTTATTTTGAGCAACAATATAATAATTATGTATAGTGATTACAGGAAGATATTAATCTATTAGTTCAATCAGTATCTTCTTTAACTCACTATATATGAATTATTTATATACATATAAAATCATATCATGTTAGAAACGCGCATGGAAGAAAAAACCGGACCGGACCGGCCGGTTCAACCGGTGAACCGGTGAACCGGCCTGATGTCCGGTCCGGATTAAGGTGAAAACCGGCCAGCCTTCGAACCGGTGTTAAACCGGTTGAGCCGGTAAAAACCGGTATTAAACCGGGTAACCCGCCGGTTTAGGGGGTTACCCGGTCTACTAGTTATCCCCCACCAGAGACAAAACGATGGCGTCTTTTATATATAAAAAACAAAAAATTTAAACCCCAGTCTGAAACTCAAACTCTCTCTCACCTTTTGCGTTGCTGGAGAACCCATGGACCCTGCTAAATGAAGAGGTAGAAGCATAGGAAGTCATAGAGAGGAAAACCCAGAACTTTGTTTGGATTTGTGTGTCACTTGGAAGCACCATTCTGCTCATGGAATATTGGAACGCAAGGAGGAAGATGATAGAGTAGGATGGATGATATGCCAAGAGAACAAAAATGGCGGACTGTGTTGTTTCTATTTGAGAAAGAAAGAGAAATGAGAGGGATGAAACCATTTAATGGAGAAAGAGAAGCAGTATGCGTGTTTCAAGAAAGAAAAGTGAGTCACTCCATTGTTCAAGAAAAAAAGAGGAAGAAAAAACTGACAATGCGTGTTGGAAAATGAGTAATAACGTGGGAGAGAGAAAAATGAGATTAAAAAGAAAAAAGAAAGAAAGGAGGAAGAGGATTTCATGATTTCATCAGTCACGTGAGGAAGAAGGGAGTAGGAAAAGAAAAAAATAAAAAGAAAAAGACATTTGGTATATCTAAATATTTTGTAACATAATTACTCTTTAAAAATCAAATATTATTTTTTATAACTAAAATATGAATATTTTTACTTATTTGAATTAATACCGGTTTGATCCGGTTTAACCCCGATCTGACCCATTAACCCTTGAACCAGTATCTTAACCGGTTTACTGACCGGTCCGGTTTTTTGTACCTTGGAAACGCGTAACGTTATTTATAGTTTATAATATGCAAGTTAGCCGAGGGGGGTGCTTGGAAACCCTCGGTAGCACTTAAAAAAATTAGTTTCATGTAAGTCGAAATAAAATTTCTCTTACATTTGGAGGTTGATACGTGGGCTGCATGAGAATAACTATATCAAATTTGATTCCATTTAAACACCACTATTGTTGCTTGTGAATTTGAAACATCAGGGGAGAAAAAAAAAAGGTTATATATAATCTTTGATCCTTCAAGTTTGCTTTTATTTTTATTCTAGTCCTTTAAGTTTTAAACTATAGGTTTTGATCCCTTATGGGGCAAAATAATCAAAGTTTTTATTGGATTATAGGAACTAATGTCATATTTAAAAAAAAAAAAAGCCTTGAGGGACTAAAACTTGTGATTTGAAACTTAAATTACTAAAACCAAAATGAAGGTAAACTTAAGAGATCAAAATTTGTATAAAAAAAAAACATGAACATAGTTATATTTAGATTTTTATAAAGTCTAAATCTAAAATTGTTAATGTAATTCTCTTCCAAGGGAGAATAAATTGGTAGATTAAAAAGTTATGGAGGAACATAACTTAATGATAATAACACTATTAAGAGCTAGGAGTAATAATATTATCGGGGAAAATGAGTAGGAGTAACATTCAAAAAATTTATACCAGTTTGATCTTAATCTACTTGACCTATGTCCAGTTATAAGATATCTCGGGAGAATTTCACTATTTCTACAAGATTCAAATGGTCCTTTTGTGCCACGATACAACTTCCCAATGTTTGCACAATTCTCTTCCTACGTAAGGTAAGCCCCTTAATATTTCTTTAATCTTGAGTCTACTCAACAAAGAACAAACTCAGTTTTGAAATAAAAGGAAATCAAATTCGCAAAAGCAAAAGCAACAAATTCAATTATTGAAGGAACAAAATTGCAACAATTAAAGGTACGTTTAGATTAACAATAGTAAAAATGGTTTTTATTTTATCTGATTTTTGCAAGTTTAAATTAAAATGGAATTCTGTTATTAATTATAATATAATTTATGTTTAGATTGTTTTTCGTGAAAAAAAATTGTTTTAACCAAAAGAAAAAAATAAGGTGGAACCCACTTCCAAAAAAAAAAAACCTCTTTCATCTTTAGCAGCTTTTCTTCTCTCCATGGAACAATAGGAAAGCAATTTCGTTTTGGCTTCTACTTTTAAGCAGGTTTTACTGTTAGAGCATAATATTGTAAATTATATTTGTTGTAAAGTGTATAGCTGAATAGTGCTACATGTTTGTATCTCATAGGAGCTACTATTCTAGAATACTGCATTAAGCGTTATGAACGAAGAACACATGCACTATCATTCATTAGGGTTCCATCATATTTTATTCATCTTTACTATTTCTTTTCTTGGCATTAGAGCTAGCCATTGTCATGTCTACCTCAGCCTCTAGTGAATCGTCCTCTATTACCAAGCCTACTCTTTATTTAATTCTTCTAGCCAGACTACTGCCATCAAGTTGGATTGTAACAATTATTTAGTTTGGGAATCAATTGTTCTCCCATTGATTGGGGGGAACCATCTTGAATCTTATGTCCATGGTATTGGTAATGCTCCTCCAAAGCTTGTTCCTAATGGTGTAGGAAGCAAAAGGAATCTTGCTTATGTAGATTGGTTTTCAATGGATCGCATGCTTGTTGGGTGGCTCAGAAACATGATGACTCAAGAGATTGGAGCTCGATCACTCCATTGTTGCATTGCTGCAAACCTTTGGAAAGGAGCTTGAGAACTCACCTCTACTACTTCCAAAGCCAAAGTAATGGTAGTGAAGAATGAGCTGCATAATACTTGAAAACATGGCCTGAAAATGGTTGATTATCTTGCAAAAATGAAGAATCTTGTTGATGAGTTGGCTCTTGCCAGTACTCCAATAGGTACGAATGACCTCATTCTTCACATTTTAAATGGGCTTGATTCTGACTACAATCCCATAGCTGTGAAGATGTTAACAAATTTGATCTTCCTTAGGTTGAAGCACAATTTTCTCTTTTAGCCTTTGAGATGCTGAATCAATTAACAAACTTGAATATTCAACCATCGGCTAATGTGGATCAACTTGATGAGCATCGTGTTGACTTTGGTTACAATCGTGGATGGAATGGCTCGTGAAGAGGCAGAAACCATGGTTACTGAGGAGGTGGAAGGAACACCAGAGGCCACCCCTTTTGCCATTTGTGCCAACGTCCAGGGCATTTGGTTGAAAAATGCTATTATTGATGTGATCCCACTTTCAAGCCTCCTAGTGGTTGTCGCTTTCAAGATAATTTTTCAACCTATCCTCCTCAAGCTCATTATGCAACTCCTTAGACTATTGTGAATCATAATTGGTGTATGGACAACGTAGCTAACTACCATGTTACTCCTCATTCAGACAATCTTGATCATGTGACTCTAGTTGGTAAGTCCCACATTACTACTTGTACTGGTGAGAAAAGCAACATAATTAGTATTGGTTCTACAAATATTCCCTATTCAAACTCTAAATTACTGCTTAAAAAATGTTTTTCTCGTGCCTTCAACTACTAAGAGTTTAATGAGTATTAACAGGTTGATTCATGATAACTTGGCTGATGTGAATTTTTCTAATCACGGTTTTACTGTGAAAGACAAGGAGACAGGTCAGCTTCTGATATAAGGGATCCCCAGACAAGGAATGTACCCCATGGTAGACAGTACGTAGGATCAAGATGGAGTCTCAAATCTATGCAGTAAATTGTAAATCAAATGCAATAGTGAATTTCTTAGGCGGCATTATGCTTAAGGTCATCCTAGAATTAAAGTTTTGAAGCAAATTATGAATAAAAGTAATTTGAAATTTACTATCAATGAAAACTTTATTTGTGAGGCTTGCTAATCTGGAAAATTGAAATTATTACCTTTTCCAAGTTCTAATTTACATGCTTTTTCACCTCTTAAATTGATGCATACTGATTTATGGGGTCCTTCACCAATACAATCATCAAGAAGTCATTAATTTTATATTCAATTTTTAGATGACTATAGCCATCACACTTAGCTATATCCTTTAAAGTATAAAGGTGAAGTAGTGGCTGCTTCATTCCTATTGCTTAGGAAGTTGGAATTAACCTTCAATTAACATGTCCATATACCTCCTCTCAAAATGACTCAGAGAGAAAACATAGACACATTGTGAAAACTAAACTTACCTTGTTAGCTCAAATTATATTTGTTGTAAAGTGTACAGCTGTATAGTGCTACGTGTTTGTATCTCATAAGAGCTGCTATTGTAGAATATTTTATTGAGCATTACAAAGGAAGAACATGGGCCCTATCATTCATTAGGGTTCCAGCATATATTATTCATCTTTTACTGTTTCTTTTCTTTTCCCTCAACAATCAATTGGGTTAAAAGCTTATCCAAACATATATAAAAGAACCACTGCATGTTTTGGGATGAAAATGCTATTCCAAACGAATTGCACAATCGATGATGTAGGATAGCGAAATTGATTTGAAAACAAAGCATTCAAAAAGAGCAAAGCTCAAAAGAGGCAAAATGGATTTTGGCTAACAAAGAAATCGATTTAAGAAAAAGTTGCACAGAAGGCTAAGGGCTGAAATCAATTTTGAAGAAAACTAAACTCGATTTTGCAAGCATGACCGGGCAAAGAGGAGAAAAAAAAATGATGCTGCTAAAATAGATATTGATTGAGATAACTAATTAGACGGGGGTATTTGGAAGAAAACTAAATCATAGTTTTAAAAGTAATTTTACGAAAAGTAAGTATGTGAGAAAAGTTTTATCTCAATTTACATGAAAGTATTTTTTTAAAATGCTTTTTGTTATTATCAAACACTAAAAATCAAGTTTGAGCAACAAATTAACGGAGTGCAAAATCTATTTGGCAACAAAGATAACATGAAATTAAAGACATGCAAACTCGATTTTGGACAAGCCCAAAATCGATTTTATCAAAACCAGAAACTGAAAAACGCTTTTTGAAGATTTAAACTATAATTAAACACAAGAAATGGAATTTTGAAGAGAGTTTCAAACACATTTAAAACTTATTAAGGAGTTAACTACTTTTTTTTTTCTTTTGCAAAAGTGACCTCTAATTTTTGAATTATCAAAACATAAGTCCACCAAAAATTATTCTACATCTAGAGTGTTGTAACAAATATATTTAGTTCTAATTAGCCAAATCTGAACCAAGTGTATAAATACATTGTACTTCTGAATTTAAAAAAAAAAAACTCACTACCAGCGAATTAAATATTACTGGTCCTACAAGGTAAATGAATAAGGGAGGACAATGAATAATAAAGTAATAAATATATTTATGAAAATCTTGTGAGAATCTTGTTAGGCCTCTAATCTCTTACAAAGAATCATGAGCTTTAAATTGTAGGATTTGGAATGGAGTCTTAATTCTCATAAGTTAAGATTTGAATGTAGTGGTGGATACATAAACAAATAAACCTACGTCTTTTCCTTTTATTTGTCTTAATTGATTCTTCACAATAAATGACCATAAGCATTAATTATTATGTATACCAATTAGCTTTTGGAAAGTTTGACTAATCCAGATCAAGTCGGGTTAAACTAAATAGATGTGAGCTTTTAATGATACTTTTCGACACTCAAATCAATTAAGAAGAATACGCGACTTTCTTTTACCAGCAAGAAGAATACGCGACTTTAACCAATTAGTGTTGGTAAATTATATGTATTTTGAAGAAAGTCATATTATTCAAGACTACATGCAAGATTGTCAAACTCGCGAGTTTAAACAAACCTGTGAGAATGATATAAACTCGAATCGTGAACTCGTAAGAGTTTACTTTTATTAATAAACTAGTATTAAAATTATATAATCAAATAATTAATATAAAAAATGAGAACAATTTCATTTAAATATATTTTAAATTTAAATAATTGAAATTATATCCATTAATATTCATAATTTATCACATTCAAGAGTAAGTTAACACGATTTTGTAAGCTTAAAATGTAAAAACAGTAAATTCGATAAATGAACTCGTAAGTTTAATCGAGTTTACAATTATCACGAGTTTAAGAGTGAATTGACACGGTTTTGCTAACTGAAAACGTAAAAACGTTAAACTTGGAGAGTCAACTCGTGAGTTTGACAACATTGACTATATGTATAAAGTTGAAAATGATTATTTTTCTTGAAACGTATTTAAACATAGTAAATCAATTTATTTTCTAATTATTGGATACTTATATCTAAAACGCATTTAATGTTTTGGATTTTGTTACAGGAAGGTGAATCCCCCTTTGGATACATTCGTTTGTGGTCAATGCATGTATATTACAAATTTAACGAAATTAATTTTTCTACCATCATATTATATATTATGTATTTAAAAAATATAATTGAAAATAAATCTCTCTCTCTCTTCCCCAAGTTAGTGACACGAAATTGCTAGCAAACCAATTCGTTTGCGTATAAAAGTAGCAATGGGAATGGGCAAATATCTATTTCTTCTCACAGAAAAGAACGTCGAGAAAATAATAAGCTTAGGAGGAAAAAAGGAAGAAGAAAACAGGGAGAAAATAGTTAGATTTAGAGAGAGAAAATGGAGGAAATTAGGAGAGAGAATGCAAATACAGACGAAGAATCAGAGAGGTATGTTGATTGGAGAGGAAGACCTTCCAATCCGAACAAGCATGGAGGAATGACAGCTGCTTCTTTTCTTCTTGGTATCTCTCTATCGATCTTTTTTATTATTTTTTTCTGTTTTATTTTTGTTTGGATTTGATTCTTCTTCTTCTTTTTTAATTCATTACATAACCTTCTTCGTCTCTGGTTCTTGTTTATGCATATTGTTTAATTTGATGTTAAACTAAAAATCCCAGAATTTTAGCAAAACTGCCAACTTTTATGAGTTGATTAGGTAGATCACATGTGTATACTAAAAAAATTGATTTTTAGTGGCAACAAAAGAAATCACAATTAAAAGTTAATTTTTAGCAGCAATTTTTTTATTGCCATCAAAAGACATATTCTTAGCCGTAACTTTCTAAAGTCGTCACTAAAATTTAACTTTCAGCAGGATTTTTTTTTATCGTCACTGAAAGTCACATTAAAAATCTATATTTTTAGTAATGACAGAATATGATCTGAGAAAATGAATCATACTTTTAATGATTTGTAAGTGGTAATAATATCGATCCTTACAAATTGAATATATTTAATGTAGATTCATAATATATTAATATTGATGTTTTTCTTACTTGAGTAGATAAATATATGCACTGCAAACAATATAGAACCTAAGAAATAGGTTGTATTGTTTAGGCACTGTTCGTATATTTTACACATCATAAAAATATATGTGTGTATGTGTGTAAAGTTGTTATAAGAAGCCATACAATCATAAATGCCAAATGATGCGCACCAGTGAAAAAAAATATTTCTACAGAAAGTATGAATGGTGGCATTTTCATAAATAAGATGTGGGGCTATTTCTTTATTTATTTTCTACACCAATTGTGACACTGACTGGTGTAGAAAATAATCCTTTTTTCACACCGGTTGCATGTGACAACCGTTGAAGAAAGTAAGGTGGATTTTTTTTCCCTTTAACCTTTGGTACACCTTGTTACCAAATCAGTGTACATATTTTTCTTTCTGCATAAATAATATGTACAACTTAAAGTCTGTGTAAATGCGCAGGGTTAATCTAGTTGGGATTGAGTAATGAGATAATTTTTTTCCGGAGAGATTTAATAATTTAATTTGTTCCTCAAATTGGTGTTCCTTAATTTAATTGGAGAAATCTGACATGAAAATAAGCCTCCTAGCTTTTTCCAATTGAGGAAAAAGGCAGATTATTAGATTTATATGGGTGGAATCTGATGATATGTTGATGATGTTTGACCATTAGTGTCACATTGGCATCAGATATGATAATATGCAATATTTGACCAAGTTACGTGTCAATGGGTCAACAATGGGAATACATATACTCAAAAAATAGAAAAAGTACAAAGGAAGTAATATTTGTAGTGTGGTTTGCTCTCTGACGTCTAATTAAATTAATTTTTACAATAGGCAACTTGGAAAAACCCTTTTTTCACATTAGAAATCTTGGATAGCTATTGTATTCTTTCTAATGAAAATGGACGGTAAAAAATTGTGATTCATGTACTGCGGTGTTGTTTTCTTTAATTATTATTTGTAATGCTTCTTACACTTGTCATCAAACTATCCGGTGTAAAAAATGACTAAAATACCTTTTTAATTTTTTTTTATTTTCCACACCAATTGTAAAACTAATCAATATAAAGAAAACATTGGCTTTGTACACTTGTTTTTTTTTTTTTGAATAAAAAACAAATGACATTCATAGCAAATAAAGGACTTTGTACACTAGTTATAATCTTAACCAGTGTGTAGAAACAGTTATTTTCTAGCCAGTATAGAAATTTATAAAATTGTCAATGGTCACATTTTTTATACCCAATTTTTTAAATCAATTGTGGAAAAATATTATTAAGTTACGTTATAGCATTATGGTTGGAGATAGTATACAGAGAATACAATGTTATAGCAATGTAACTCTTCTTATTAGGTTGATTAGGTTGAATACTATAACATAGAATACCATAACATTTTTTTTAATCAATTTTGGATTATTTTTTTAATTACTTTTTTATCCAGTCATGAATCAATTAAATTTTATCAATGTATCTAATATTGAAGAGTTGGAACGACACAGGGTTTCAAGGATTTGAAATAATGGGAGTAGCAGCGGTGGGAAACAATCTGATAACGTATTTGGTAAACGACATGCGTTTCTCTCTCCCAAAATCAGCCAACATTGTAACCAACTTCGTTGGGACTATCTTTCTCATGGCTCTCCTCGGTGGCTATCTTTCTGACTCCTTTCTTGGCAGTATTCGGACCATCCTCATCTTTAGCTTTCTCGAACTCTTTGTAAGCCCTCCTTCTTACAAATAACTATTAACTCCAGTCCTAATTATAAAATTGGGGTACCGATCGTTCCACATTATTGAACTTTATGATGTTGATTGCCCTTTCATAAATACTTTAGGAGCAAAAATACCCTAAACTAGCCTATATCTTTTTTCTTGAAGTTAACGACCAATGTTACTATCTATTAGTCAAAGAATACTCATAATCAGTGATCCTCATGTAATAGTTTAGAGGTAAAAATTACTTTTAATCTCATAATGTAATTAGACTATTTAAATTTGAATCTAATTCATTCATTTGACATGAATTGTTCTTACACATGAGAATACAAATGAAATGACATTCTAAGAGTACATAACAATTTCTCTTTTATAAGATCCTTGCAAACATTTCAACGAAACCTTCCTTTTATATATGTGTGTGTATTGCTTATACATGGTTCTCCGTGATAGGGTTTCATATTATTGTCAATGCAAGCACATTTTCCCGAACTAAAGCCATCCAAATGCTCCAACATACTAAATGGTGAATGCCAAGAAGCAAAAGGGTTGGAAGCTGCAATATTCTTCTTGGCAATATACATGGTGGCATTAGGAAGTGGGTGTGTGAAGCCTAATATGATAGCTCATGGAGGAGACCAATTCAACCGACGCAACTCACAACAATTAAAGAGCCTCTCAACTTACTTCAACCTTGCCTATTTTGCCTTCTCAATGGGTGAACTTGTTGCCCTAACCCTTCTTATTTGGGTCCAAACTCACTCTGGCATGGACACTGGTTTCGCTGTTTCTGCTACAGCTATGGCGCTGGGGCTACTTAGCTTGATATGTGGGACTTTGTCATATAGGAATAAGACTCCACAAGGCAGCATTCTCACTCCCGTTGCTCAAGTATGAAGAATCATATGACTCTATATTCTTCTCATTTTTATTAGTACATCCGATCCTTAATATAAGACCCAATTAACTAATTTGGGAAGATTAAGAAAGTTAGTTAATTATAACATATGCTACATGATCTCTATCATTAGATTATAAGCCAATGTATGAGTGAGACATATTATTTTAGAGAAAAATGATGAATATAAATACTTAAAAGTAATTTATTAACTTTTTTAGTTTTTTAAAATTAATCGTTTGGGTCTTACATTAGGGACCGTAGGTAGTAATATATAATAGTCTTTTTATTGATCATATATCGGACATATTTAATCTAGGAGCGATGGTGTTGTCGTAACTTGTGGGTATAAAATCTGCCATGTGTTGTTTGGATTAAAAAAATTGACGTTTAATTGAGGTATGGGATAGATTCGATGGAGAATTTAACTAGTGAAATCTGTAAATATGTAGATTATATTCTCGAAATACAATCTGATGTATCTTGAACCATACAAGTAATGCCAAATCCTGTCAGGTGTTTGTGGCTGCAATATTAAAGAGAAATGTTCATAGTGACCAAAACAATAGTGTTGGCCAGTCTACTGACTCACCTAGAGAGGGTCAGAGTCATACGGATAAGTTCAGGTACTTCCACTGACTTTCTTTCTTTCCATTTTATCTATAAGAATTTTCATTCATAATATTTTGAGTGACATGTTTAAGAAAATTAATATTTAACGACTTAGAAAGTAAACTAATTGAAAAACATAATTTAAAACTCTTATGAAACATTTTGAAACAACATATAGCGTTATAAGGAGAAAGACGTGGGTCAACTTTCATAGATTTTAGATGCAATTGCACGAATCGGAACCCACTCCTATATACTCCTCTGGTCCTATGTATAAGGCAGGGAGAAAAGATTCTTCATCTCCCTTCCATACTTCAAGGAATAAAGGCAGGCCCTACCTCTCTCAATTTCTCTCTCCCTACATAAAATTCTATGGATTCTATTATCATTCGCAAATCACAACCTGCTCAACTGTCTAGAAATTACTCTTATTTCAGGTTTTTGAACAAGGCATGTATCAGAGTCCAAGGTGAGACTATTCCAGAGGAAACTCCATGGAGATTGTGCAGCATTACTCAAGTTGAGCAAGTGAAGACATTACTCTCAACCATCCCTATCTTTGCTTGTACAATCATCTTCAACACAATCCTAGCTCAACTCCAAACATTCTCAGTTCAACAAGGATCTTCAATGGACACCCATCTTTCTAGAACCTTCCAGATCCCTCCAGCTTCCCTCCAAAGCATCCCTTACATGCTCCTCATTGTCTTGGTCCCTCTCTATGACGCTTTCTTTGTCCCTTTTGCCAGAAAACTCACAGGCCATGATTCAGGTATCTCCCCATTAACCAGAATAGGGTTTGGCCTCTTTGCAGCGACTTTCTCCATGATCTCAGCAGCTTTTATGGAGAAGAAGAGAAGAGATCAAGCTGTGAACTTCAACCAAAAGCTTCCCATTCTTTGGATTACACCACAGTTTGTGATCTTTGGGTTGTCTGAGATGTTCACAGCAGTGGGACTCATAGAGTTCTTTTACAAACAATCCAATAACATTAGAGGAATGGAGGCATTCTTGACTTCAATCACTTATTGTTCATACTCCTTTGGGTTTTACTTGAGCTCAGTTTTGGTCTCTTTGGTGAATAAGATCACCCGTACCAGTTCTAATGGTGGCTGGCTTCATGAAAATGATCTAAACAAAGATAGGGTGGATTTGTTCTATTGGCTGCTTGCTGCATTGAGCTTCCTCAACTTCCTCAACTATCTTTTCTGGTCAAGATGGTACTCTTCTAAATAATCTCAAGACTTTGATGCTAGATATCTTGGAGGTGATAATTTTCCCTAACTTATTATTACTATAAGTTAACTCAATCAGGTTTTAGGTTAATATATGAATGGATTATATAAATCAGATGTAAGCCTCATCCACCGTGCAAAGTCCAAAAAAATGAGTCACTGTTTATGGTTTATAAAAAAGTGTGACTTCCTATTTATTTATGTATACATTATACAGATGCTGAAGATAATAATTTTCCTTTAACTAGTTGTCAAAATACGTAGCCTTTTTTTTTTTTTTGGTGAAAGTAATCTTGCTATTTATAGTTATGTATAGTGACTCTAGGAAAATAATATGCGATTTAAGTTAGTCTTTTTGGAGTTTTCTTTTTGGGCCGAATTAGTCTTTCTCATGGCTCTCCTCAAATTCTCTCATTCTCGATCTTATACCAATGTTTTCTAAATCTTAAGCAACTCAAATCATACCCAAATACTAGACAAGAGCTCAGTTTACACTAAAAAGAAAAGTCAAGATGTTACACAATATGATGTGAGGATGCATGTGGTGGTTTTGGTTTTTTGGGAACTTAGTAAGGAGGGACAATCTATATATATTTAAGATTTTGCCATGGCATAATTGTAAACACTTTTTTTTTTTTGGCCATGTTGCAGATTGTAAACACTTACTTTATGAAGCAAAAAGAGTATTAAATGACATGCAAGAGTAGACTCTCAATTCACTTTTTTGAAAGGGATCTAGACAGACAAAAGACTATCACTCCAATCCTAGAAGTAAATCACTTCTAGTGCATTTATTGATTGTTTTTCAATTTTACTTTTAATTAATTTCCATTGGAAAGAGAGAAAGAAGGGAAAGATATGAGAATGATTAGTAAATAGAGGGAAAGAAAAAATATTAATAGGAGTAATTGAAAATTTTTATCAATTTAATATATTTCTTGATATGTAAAAATATATTACAAGTGACTTATATTAATGACGGGAGAAGTATTAAGAGGTTCCAAAATAATTGTTATGAAAAGTGTGACAAAACAATAAAGCATAGGGTCTCCTCGTCTTTGATGTGCCCATAAGAGGTGATGAATAAGTGTTTTTTGAGAGGAAATTAACTGTGTAAGATATGTAGCAAGAAAGTGCTAACATTGTGTGAGAAGAAATTACTAAGAGAGGAAACAACGTTGCTGAAGCAATTTTGAGAGAATAAAAAAGTTTTGAGCAAAGGGATATAAAAATAATGAACGAAACACAATCTAAAATACCAAAGTGTTTAGACGGAGGGGAAAAAAAAGATTTAGCTAACTCAGCTAATTAATGAAATTTTAATTTAAAAATTTTAAACATGTAGTAAATATAATTGATAGTGGACACCACAAAACTGCAATTTATTACCACAAATAAGTCACATTGCATTGGTTGTTCAAAATTAAAATCACACTAAGACCCTCTGTGTTCTGCTTTATTTTTTCACTAGATATGATATGACCTTTTAATTTTTAAGTCAGAGAGACTAATTTCTCTGGAATAAGAGATTAGCCTTTATTATTTATTAACTGTAATAATACAAGTTGGTGATTAATTAATGAACTTTAATTAGTTCATAATTTTGTTTCTTTTTTAAAATAATTTTATTTGGAATTAAAAAATTCAATAAATAAATATTAATTTCGATTTTTTTTAATAATTATGTAATTTTTATTTTATTTTGTTTTTTCTTCGTCCGGAGTAGCGCGTGTATCAAGCACCAGACTAACAATCTATTTTTAGCATTTTCCGGAACATTCCAACACCGAAACTCCAGCTTCTCTCTCTAGACAGTCCTAGACGTCTCTGTTTCGCTCCTTTTCTCGGAAAATCTCAAGAAAATTCCAGACGCCCACTCCTGCTACTATATAAGAACCCCTTCTTCGCCGCTCATCTTCGTTGTGCGAATATCATCAACAACATCGCAACTTCTTCTGCATCAAAATCTGTTCTGCTCTCGCGTACGTGAAAAACTACCACCCAGCAATGGCTTCGAAAATTCCGATTTCAACTTTCTTCCTGATTATAGCATCAATGTTTCTTCTCTTCCATACCGGCGAAGCCCTAATTCCCTACACGAGAAGCCTGTGGGACACAATGTTCCCATCGGACGATCCGTTCAGAATCCTGGAGCAATCTCCGCTGAACATTCCTCGAAACCTTGAGACTCCCCTGGCTCTCGCACGTGCCGATTGGAAGGAGACGCCGACCGAGCACGTGATCGCGGTGGACATTCCGGGGATGAAGAAGGAGGACGTGAAGATCGAGGTGGAGGAGAACAGAGTGGTGAGGATAAGCGGGGAGAGGAAGGAGGAGGGCGAAGTGGAGGGCGAGAAATGGCACAGAGCTGAAAGGACCAATGGGAAGTTCTGGAGACAGTTCAGAATGCCTGGGAATGCAGATTTGGATCAGATCAGAGCGAGAATTGAAGATGGGGTTCTGAGAATTGTTGTGCCGAAGCACAAAGAAGAGACGAAGAGGCAACCTAAAGTGATTAACATTGCTGAGGATCAAGCGGCTTCTGGAGAAGATGTGAAGGCTACGAAGGCTTCAGCGTAAGAATTAAGGAAGAAGATCACATGAATCTGGATTTTGTTCTTTTGTACTGTTCTTGAGGTTTTCGTTTGAATCTACCTAACAAGAGTGTAATATAATATGAAATAAAAGAAAGTGTTAGTCTGGGTTTTGATACGAGTTCGTTCTTTAACTTGTGATGATCTTGATGTTTTTGTTAAGGAATCTCCTTACCGTTCCGTTATGTTTGAAATCAGAAATGTTGATAGAATTTTTTTTGATTTTGTAGACTATGAGTGAAAATGCTGTTTAAAAGTCATTATAAGCAAGAAATTAGAAAATGCAAGCGTGGGGTTACTTGATGCATGTTGAATGCTTAATAATAAGTACTTTCTTGGTCTTTGGTATAGGTATTAAAAGTTTTTTTTTTTAATAAAAATGGTGAATTATTGTTTGTTAAGTTGAATATTTAATTTGATTATAAATGTAAAATTGAGTTATTATTTTTTTCATGTTTAGTTACATTTTCTTAAAATTATCATGGATACTTATTATAATCGCTTACATCGTGTTTAGCTTAACAACGAGGAGGGAAAGAAAGAGATGTTACTAAAAGGAAAGGGAGAAGCAGAAAAGGAGAGAGTAGCAAGAAAAGAGAAGGCATAGAGGGGGAAGTGGGAGGAGGAGGAAGGAAGAGGGATTTTAGGGTTTAGATAATATATAAAATGTATTTCAATAAATTTAATAAAAAATTTTTAAACGTGCATAAAATTAAAATCATAAATTATATACTAGTTTTGTTCAAAATGATAATAATAATAATATTTTTAATTGAACTAACTTTCTTTAAAAAACAAATTAAAAATGTACATTGAATTTGTTTACCAATCTAAGTTGCAATTAAATTAAATATTCACATTTTCAAAATAAAAAGATTCACATGAAAAAAAATGCACTAGCCAATATATCTTCCACATTACAAATCAAAAGGATAAGAAAGAAATAAAAATGTTTTATTCAAGTTAATTTTAAAATATAAAATTTTATTTCTCATTTTTTAAAAAAAAAAATCTCACTTTTAAAGAAGAGATTTAAAGAGGGAAAAAAAAAAAAAGATGAGAACCCCTCCTCTCTTTTTACCGGCAAAAGAGGGAGGAAGCAACTCTCCTTCCTTCCTTAAATGTACCTACCAAATGAGAAGAGGCTCTTCTCTCCTTCAAAAATCTCGTAACAAACACAGCTTAAAGTTCATCTCACAAATCTAATAATTTTTTTTTGAATAATAGAAAACAAATAATTACTTAAGGAAAAAAATAGGATGGAAACATTGAGTAAATAATAAAAGGTCAAAGTGTACTCAGAATTCTAAAATTTTTCTCAGACTCTCACTATGAAGAAGTGATGGCAACAAAGGTTTATGAGGACAGGTATGAGAATGAGAAAACAATTTGCCAAATTACATTAGTAGAAGCTAATAATTGTAAATGGTGATAGAATTTAAAAAAAAAAACGTAAGACAAAGTAACATTACTTTCGATGTTCAATTTAATTCTAAATATAAGACTTTAATATATTTTATTTATGATATTTTTTTATTTTTGAAATAGTTCTCGTAATAGTTATACATAAGGTAGAATATTTTAGGAAAAAACAACACATATTTATTATAAATAATTAACTTAAATAATTTTTTTAATCTATTTAAATTAATCAACTAATTCTTATATTAAGAATATGAGGTAATTTGTAAAAATTTTGTCTCGAATCATGTGGCAAGTGTTTTTGAAGCGTGTTTGCGTGATTACAAACGAGTTTTGGTAAATCACTTTTGGGTGCAAGTGATTGTTGATGCTAACTTGAAAGATGATTAAGGGCAGTAAACTTAAAAATAGTGAGAAATAAAGGAATGTCCCACAACAAAGCGTTTCCTCCCCAGAGGAAAAAAAAAAGTTTGCTTCATGAGAATGTCTATATTGATGCAATTGATGCGAAGTCCCTCTCAGCTAAGATTTACTCCCTCCGTTCTTTATTATAAGAGACGAATAACCGAATTACGTTGATCAAAAAAACAGTTAAAATTAGTTAAGAACAATTAATATGTAAAAAGTATAATTCTTTTTCCAAAAATACCCTCATTAATAAGGAGAGAGAACATGAGAGAGAATAATGGTAATTTATTAAAAGAAAGAGAAGTGGAAAGGAGAGAGAGTGTGAGTTGGAGACAATAAATATGGGTAAAATAGGAAATCAACACAAAAAAGTAGAGACAACTTTTAAGTGTCTCTTATATATAGGAACATGCCATAAGCACTAAATGTCTCTTATAATAAGGAATGGAGGGAGTAATATTTAAAATTGTAAATTTCAGCAGCTTGAAGCGCTTATGAAGATAACTCATCAGAGGGACGGAGGCCAAGCTGCAATAGAGGTGGGGCTTTCATTAACCGCATCACAAGTGGGCAAAGCAAGGCACCTTCACTCACTAATTTATTTATTTAATTTATAAAATGATATATAATGTAATATGATATAGAAGTATTTGAACTCTCATATCTTATTTATTATAATTAACTAATTTATCTTTTTTTTTTGGGCAGAAGTATTTATGTTTGATTGAATAATAAGAAAACTCAACGGAAAGTTTGAAATAAAAACCAAAACACTAAAACATGGTCAAAATCCACTCCTAGCCTAAACAATCCTACCACCATAAACCCCACCCTTAAGCCTAAGTCAAAAAGGCACTTAGCTGCCGCCATTGCTGCCGAAACAGTGAAAAATCACCGGAAACCATTTTGAAACAAGGTATGTGAGTTCAAAAAATGATTCTTATAGTTTCCTTTCTTTTAACAAATCATTTGCTACCATGTACCTTAAATAGTAAAGCAAGTTTTATAATAAAGATAGGAGATTGTACTATGTTTGTGGATCGGGAGGGAGGAGGGAAAATGTTTGGATTAGTAACAGGGACAATATGTTTGTATTGTCCACTTCAACGATTGGAAATCATTGAAACTTTAGTGTTGCATTAAGTAAGCCATTTTATGCTTTTATCAAAATGTAGATGAAGATATCAACTAGAACTTGATGGATGTTGGGTGAAAAGTCTATATAAGTTGTTCTTGACGTCTATGTTTAGTTTATTAAGGTTATAATATAGTGAACGAAAATGTAGATCTTGGATTTTGATGCAACTTGGAGTGTATTTTCTTTTTATTGTTCTTGAGAATTATTGTTCTTGGATTTTGCTGCTATTGTATCTACCTGATACCTATAAATATCTTTATAAATTTTGAGGACTCAATTTAAAATATTGTTATTAGATTTTAAAGAACTATACTCAATTTAAAATATAAAAAAAAGACACCAAAATATCTTTAAAAATATTAAAAGACAAATTAGGGTGGGTGAATTTTAAAATCCCAAATAAAAAACATTAAAGTGATTAATAGGTAAACAAAAGTAATTATCAAAGTTTTAAAAACAAATACAGTTAATAGCTAAAAAAGAATAATTAATATATAAAAAAGAATAGTCAACAGAGCTCTGGCGATCAATCACTAGAGTTCCGGCGACAGAAGCCCACTAGTAGGGTTGTCAGTGCTAGAGCTCTAGTAACTGGAAACCAGCTAAGGGTGTTGAGGTGGCAATATTTGGGAAAAAAAATAGTAAAGGGTATTCATATAATTTTATAAGATTTAAAAATTTTAAAATAATATTAAGGGTTTGAATTGGGATTTTGAAATTCACTCACACTGATTTGTCTTTTAAGGTATTTTATTGTCTTTTTCCCTTTAAAATATTGTTCTTGAGGATTAAAAAAACCAAATTGTATAAGGTTGGGATAGAAAGTTATAATTAGTATCCGCACCATTTTTTCTTTTGTTTTTTTCAAGATGATAATAAATTCCCGTGAATTTTATAACATTGATATCTAAAATTAATTAATTATTTTATAGAGTAGAGCGTTAACCCTGAAAATGAGAATTTTTTTTTTTTAATAAACAAGAAGAAGTTAGCATCGGCTCTTTGAACTAGGTTAAAGGTCCAATAAGTCCAATCTAGAATGCACGACCATATAACTTGGCCCAACAACATCATCTCATGTCAATCAAGCTATTTTGGAAGAATAATGATAAGACTTTTATACACACACACACACATATTTATATGAAGATATCAAACGGGCATTGCGCAATACAATAAAATAAACTAAATGGAAGGTGACGCCTTAAAGAGGATAGAAAAGATATCTTTACAGGGTTGAGATGTAAATTTGATTCAGAAGTTTTCATTCAAAATATTGGATACCCAAAACTTTTTTGAGTTTAATAATTAATATTGTTCCAAAAATTTAAAATCATAGTAATTTTTTAAAAAAAATATTAACGATCAACATTAGTTTTTTAATTGTAAGTGGCGTATTGGTATGATTTGAAGTTTTTGAGGTAGTATTGAGTGTAAGAAAATTTTTGAATACCTAGTATTCTAAGTAAAAACTTTCGGAACAAATTTATATCTTAACTTTATCATTTTGTCTATATGATGGGTGCTTTGAGCTAATTAGTTGACCAAAAAAATCATGATTTGGTTATACATTATCTTGAGTTCTACAAATAATCAACGTATATAACTAACCAACCAAAGAGATGTCAATAATGTGCTGACCAACTATGAACTGGTTGAGACAATGATTTAAATATGAGTGATTTAATTGTGCATAATTCAATTGAAGTTAACCTAGTTATGATTCAAATAATATAGTGTAATAGAAATATATAAAAAATGCATAAATAAAAAAATTAATTCATAACTAAATAAAATATTCATATATAAATCACTCATCATTTAACAAAACAGTTAAAATATGACAAATTGCTTTTTTTTTTTAACCTCAAAATGATGTTACATGTTACCTTCTTAATATAAGAGCAAATTAAACTTTTAATTTAGTTCTAAATATAAAACTTCAATCTACTTTATCTTTCATGTTTATCTATTTTTTCTAAAATAGTTTTTGTAGTATTTACACATATTAATGATTTTATGAAATGGTAATTTTAGCTAATACACATGATTAGCAAGAGTATTATAGGAAAGTCAACACTTATTTATTACAATTAACTAATTTAAATAATTTTTTTAATCTTTTTAAATTAGTCAACTAAAAAAGACTGAAAGTAGTGTTTCATATTCAACAAAGGGGGAATTATAAAATTCGACCTGGTTAACTAATCAAAAACTTTTGACTAAACCAGTTATGAGATTGGGCAGCCGATTTGACTGGGAAACTTGAATTAGGTTTTAATACGACAATGTCAACACATATTGTAATGTACTGTTGTGTTCAACTATCCGTGGCCTTTTCAGTTACTTGTGAATTGTAATACCATTTATTGCACTTAATATAACAGTTTGTTTGACATTTTATTTGATCCTAAATACTCTTCTGGTTCTTAATATAAAACATATTTAACTAATTTGATTAAATTAAGGAAGTTAGGTAAGTTAGTTAATTATAAGAAATATGACATGTTTTTTCTAACACCATAATCATCTTATTTAATACCTTCCCTTCCTATTTTATTTGATTATGGTTGATAGAGTATTCATAGGGTAACTTAGGAAAAATTAATAAATATGAGAACTAAATCTTATATTTAGGATCAAAATCAACTCAACAATTAAGTCTTATATTAAGGATGAAAGAAATATAAGATTTCAAACCGCTTTGTCTCTTATATTTGTATTTTTTTTCTCAAGGTAGTCCTTGTAGTAATTGCACATGTTAGGAAACATAACACATATTTATTACAAATAACTAGCTTAACTAATTTTTTTAATCTACTTAAATTATTCAACTAGCTCTTATATTAAGGATGAAAGCTAGAATATACTTAACCTTAGAGAAACCTACTAGCTAAATGATAAAGCCTACTTTTTATACATTTTATCCCATATTAATTTCAGGATTTAAATGATAATTTTGAGCTTAAATGGATTTTTATGCATTATTGGATTAATTGGTTGATTTTTGGATTTTGTATAAAAAGTGAGATTTTGGATTAAAAATATAAATATTTTGTGATTTCCTATTTTTGACTTGGAATTAATTTTTTCTATTTCTTTAGGAAACAAGTCTCATATTTTTAGAAAGTTTTGCAATTTCTTGTTTAATTTTTATGCATATCTAACATTTAATTTTGATAGATATTATATTATATTTGGATATAATCTACATTGGTAGATACACTTAAATTCTTGTAGGTCAAAAAAAGAGCATATAGGAAATCTAATAGTGCAAGATTATTTCTTGGAATTTAAGTACAATCCAATAGCTAATATTAAGTGGGTTAATTAATTATTAATGGGTTTAAATTTTGGATTCAAGAAAATTTTCTTTTCTCCCATTAAAATAATCCCTCCAGACACGCGTTGAACGATATATCTTCCTATGTCCCATATTCATGATACACTACCGTCTCTCGCCATCTTTGAATAGCCTACAGACACCATCAAATCACTTGTGAATCACTATCTTGATTCCTTCTCTCCAGTTTCTGCTCCATTCTTTCGGCCATTCACATAAACCCCCCTCATTATATTATTTGACTTCAATCCTATACACCATTCTCTTTCATTCAACATACACCAAGAACCCACGCCACTCTTCAATTTCCCCACCCACATGACTGTGCTTTACGTCTTTATGCTTGGAGGGAAGATGATTTTGATGGCACATTAAGCTTGTTAGGGAGGCAACTTGTGAGGAGCATGGAGGAAACTTGAGTCTTGGGCTAGCACTTGAAGGGAGTGATGTTCCATTTATCTTTTTAATTCAAGGACTTAAATTATTTAGTTTTAAGTAATTTTAAGTTGTAATTTTGTTAGTAGAGCCGGAAAAACGGGTCAAACCCGTCGGGCCGATCCGTTTGGACCCTAAAATTATGAGGGACAGGCTTGAAATTTTCCCCCTCAAATGGGAGATAAGCCCTGGAGGGCCAAGAACTTAAAAGGGCCGGTTTTAGAGGGCCGAGGGCTGGCCCGTTTAGGCCATTTTATATTTTTTTAAAATTTTTTTATGTAATTCTAATATTATTAATTTTTTATATTGTTAATAATATTTCAAATATCTAGTTATTATTATCAGTTTAAAATTATATTTTACAAAATGATTTGATTTATTTAGTTTTAGATAATAATTTATCCAATTAAATTTTTAAAAAAATGGGTTAATTTGGACTTTAATAATGATTTAATTTATATTATATGTGTTGATATTTTTAAATTATATATATTTGATAATGGAGTATTTTTATACTTGTATACCTTATGATTCTATAATTTGAATTAGAAATTCATGAGTTTCAACAATAATGTTTCTCACATTAAAGTAAAATAATAGCTAAATTGTAAAATTTAAAAGTAAAATTCCTACAAAGAAAAAAAACTTGATATTTTTGTTACGAAAGAAAAGCATACTTATGAAGAAGAGTAATTGATTATAGTGATGATGAAGTTTCAAAAGATTAATGATAATGTCTATTTATTGCATAATTACACTATAGATAAAACTTTTGGATGTTGTTATCTTGTTAATGAATGTTTTAGATGTTCTTGGACGTTGATGGATATTTATGTATGATGATATTTTGTATTTGACTTAATTTTATTCATATTTATGTCTATTATTAACAATTTCATTAGTTTATTGTCATTTTTTTAGATAAAAAATATGAGAAATATAAAAAAAAAAAGTATTTTTTTCCTTAAATTGGCCAAAAGCCTGCGGGCCGGCCCTAAGCTCGTTAGCTTAAGGGCCGGGCCTAGCAAATTTTGATATTTTTGAAATTTTGACCTTGGAGGGCCGGCCTTTTTAAGCTCGCCAGTCCTGGAGGGCCAGCTCTAAAGGGTCGGGCTGGCTTTGATTCCCACCTCTATTATGCTTGGATTGGATTGATATTTGGATTTTATTTGTGTTGAGACACTTGTTGGAATTTATGTTTATGAACCTTCACATTATTAATTGAATTTTAATTGAATTTTCATTATGAATTTAATTATCAATGTAGTTTGAATTGTAAAATTTGGGTCCTTTTGCGTCTTAATTGTTTAATTAAGTTGGTTAATTGTCTGATTGTTTAATTGAATAATTTTAAACATAATTTTCAGAATTAATTTGAGTTGCTTTCATTGGTTTTAATAAGCTTAATTAACCAACCGTATACTGTTATGAGTTCTCTAATAGTTTAAGGGTTTTTAAAATTGAGGATTCCTTTTGTTTCAAATAGGTGATTAAATTTATTAATTCCACTCTCTTATCACTTTCCTTTGGTCTAATTAACTTATTAAGGTTATGAAGGTTAAATTCATGTGAATCCTAAGTTGTCCTACTACAAAAAAACATGTATTTTGTAGTGGTTAAAATATGACGTTTCTAGCGGTTTCAACTGCAACAAATAACATCTTTAACAGTTAGACAAACTGCTAGGAAATCAAGTGTAAAAAACAGATTTCTAGTAGTTATGAGAACCGCTACACAGTATGGTCAAAACGCCAGAAAATTTCTAGCGGTTAAAATAATCACTAGAAAAAACGAGGAGTCCCAAGGGAATGAGATGACATTTGTAGCGGTTTAAAAGAACTAGAAATTGGTGAAAATTTGTAGCGGTTTAGTAATTGCTAGAAAGTTCTGAACGAAATTTCATTTTGCCGGGAAACAAAAATTTTCATTTTGGTGCCAAAAATTTCTAGCCGTTTATAACCGCTAGAAAGTTTGGAGGAAATCAAATTTTGCTGGAAAACAAAATTTTGGAATTGGTGCCAATATTTTCTAGTGGTTATAAACTGCTAGAAATGTGGCAGCAAATTTAAATTTTGCAAAATTTGTCTCTCTTTTTTCATTTTTTAGCGGTTTGAGAATCGCTAGAAATTTTATTCTAAGAAAAAAATAAATTTAGATGTTTGATTATTAAAAAATATAATATTATAATTAAAAAACCATTAAGTAGATTATATTAGAGAATTTTTGTTAATATGTATATTTACCAATGTATTACATGTTATATATTTGAATTTTGTGATAAATAATAAGTAATTAAATCATGATTGTGTCAAATGAAATTAATTTAATTTAATAAGGTAGCTGAATTGGAGATGGGATAGTACTGTTATGTTGAGAAGTGCTTGAATCAGTTGAGGAGGGTATGACAAATGTAAAGAAGAAAAATCTAAAAGAAAAAGAGAAATAAATATGTTAGTAAATTATAAATAAAGATAAATAAAAGACATCAAGACTTATAAAATGAAAATCACCTTACCATATAATGAAGAGAAAAAAAACCACCATATCAGAGAGTAAGAAAAAAAGAGAGAATTATAAAGAAGAAGGGGAGAGGAAGAAAAAGAGATGGGGTAAATGAATGAGGAGGTGATGTGATATTCATAGTGATCAGCAAGATATTTGTAGTGGTTTTTTTGCAGCGTTTTAATTCATTTTGTAGCGGTCTTACATTTTCTAGTGTATAACATAACTGCTAGTTTTTGTAGTGGTTTTATATTTTGTAACAGTTGTATAACCGTTGCAGATTGTAATTTTTTTACTTTTTAAAAAACTGAACTAATTTAATTTATACATACTTATTTATGAAAAACCAATTTTTTGAATGATAAATTTTTTGAAACTGCTATTCTTGATTATCATCCTGCCTGAAAGGAGATATTAAAAAAAATTATGTTACAATTATAATATATTTAGAAAAAATTAGTAATTAGTAGTTAATTATTTAAATAATTTAAGAAAAGACATATACCTGATAATTGCCAAATTATCATCTCCTTAAGAAAAGAAGTTTTCAAAATTCGTAGGTTGGAAGGATTCGCTGTCATAAGTAATGTCACCATCACCCATATCATAAAAATCTCGTAGCTTGAGGTGAACGATCATATTCCAGTCTTTATGTTTCTCATCCTCGACATAGTAATCCTGGTGCGCCTCGGAGGTAAGAATATATGGCTCATCATCTTCAGATTCACTTGTATGAATAAGTCTAGAGAAATTAACAAAGGTGATGCCCAAGTGGTCAGTAGCGAGTCCTCGTGAAGTTGTCATATTTGCCCAGGAGCACTTGAACAGAGTTACGGTGAAAAGCTAGCAACTTAACTCAATGATGTCAATTAGCTTTCCATAGTAAGTGGTGTCTCCAAAGCGCATATCACTGTCACTGCTGCTAGCATAATATCTCGTCTAAAATGTCCCGTAAACTCCAAAATTTTGTGTGGGCCATCCCTGATCACGTTCAACCGTACAGAATTTGAAGCCGTTGGCATTATAAATAGTAAACCTTCATGCATGGTCTAACAGACTGAGGGAAAGAGTTTTGAATTCATCTGTGTATGGGCTGTTGTCATTACATATTCGACATGTAAACCAACCGGGAAACTCTTTCTGGACTCTTTTATCAATGTTAGCGGAACGCGCATGTCCTCGTAGCTACCGCCTGAGATAACTTCTAAACTCATTACAATGAAGTGTAATTTGTTAGAAGAGTCAGTGAGAAACAAATATAGAGTGTAAAAGTTAGTGAGCTTATAATACTTACTGCATGAAGGGTTTAACTTGGCTGAAATTTATCAAAACATGTCTATGTGCCTAGAGTTTCTCTGTGGGAGTGAGTTTGAAGAATTCATATTTTCTAACTGGTTTCCCAACAGGAGGAAATAAAGTTGACATGGAAGGACCAGGAGGAGAATCATCTACGTGACGCGGGCGGTTAAAAGATGTCTTCATGTCATCAAAGTGCCCTAAACAGAAAGTTAGTACCTCATCTTTGGAATAACCTTCTGCTATTGACCCCTCAGGCCACACCTTATTCCTAACATATGATTTTAATTTTCTCAAGTATCTGCAGGTTAATATTCCATTAATAATTACGAGTAAATGAAATAACAATATGAAATTTAAAGAGCCGGAGATAAAAGATAATCCAGTACCTCTCTATAGGGTACATCTATCGATAGTGAACTAGGCCAGTAACCTTTGCTTCTCGAATAAGGTGGACAGTCAAGTGAACCATAACAGTGAAGAATGATGGAGGAAATATCATCTCTAAGTGTCAAAGTGTAAGAATTATTTTATTTTGCAACTAATCAAGCTCTTCCGCTATCAAGACCTTCGCACACAACTTCTTGAACAATGAACATAATTCCACCGAAACCACTGATATATCAAAAGGAAGTGTGTTTCTCAAAGCCAATGGAAGTAACTGTTGTATAAGAACATGGGAGTCATGACCTTTTAACCTAGTAACCTTTCGAGCTTGCAGATCGATACACCTTGAGATGTTGTTAGAGTATTCATCAGGTACTTTTATGTTCTTCAGTGTCGAAAGGAAGATATCCTTGTTTTGCTTCGTCAAGGTGAATTTAGTTGGTTGAAACTTGTCATTTTCATCAGGCCAAGCCGCTTCACGAATTCCCCAGGCCCGTAAATCTTTTCTAGATGCAAGATGGACTTTGGACTTTTCAACTTCGTTGAGCAACGTATATAGCACATTATTACATACATTTTTTTAATATGCATAACATCCAAACTGTGTCATAGCAAATTAGATTTCCAATAAGGAAGATTGAAAAATATGCTTTTCTTCTGCCATTGCATAGGTTGCTCATCAGATGTCCCAAGAGACTATTGTCCCAGTCATTCGAGATCCACATTCTTGCCAAACTCAACGTCAACATCTTCTAACTACCGCAAAATATCCACACCAGATAAAGTAACAGTAGGATCTCTCTTCTCTTGTTTTCCATCAAAGCGAATCCGTTGCAATCTAAATCTGTGCTTGGAATCGAGAAACTGTCGATCTCTTATGAAGCAGCACTTGCGATTGTGTGGAAGACGACATGACACGACATCAAAATTGCACTCAGGATAGGCCAACCCAGTATGCACGTTCTAGTCCGACAAAGTTCCCAAACAGAGAAAATCACTTATTGTCCACATCAAGGCTGCACGGAGATTGAATAGTCACTTGTCATATGAGTCATATGTCTCAACACCATTTGTCTACAGGTCAATCAATTCGTGTATCAACAGTTGTAAGTATACGTCTATATCATTTCCTGGTGCTTTCTTGCCAAGAATGACCATGGAAAGCAAAAAGAAGCTCTGCTTCATGCACATCCAAGGTGGTAGATTGTATGGAATTAACACCGCCGGCCATATACTGTAACTTGTGCTCATATTTTTGAAGGGATTAAAACGATCAGTTGCCAAGTCAAGACGTACATTTCTAGGATCACTAACAAAGTTTGGAAATTTTGCATCAAATGTTTTCCACGCCTTCGAATCTCGTAGGTGCCTTAACCTGCCATCTGGATTTTTCTCAATCCATTCCACCTCATGTGCTGAGCCATTTTTGATGACATATACATTCTTTGCAACCATGGTTTCAAAGAAAAGTATCTAAAGAAATAATATATTAAAAATTTCAAATATCGAATATTTAAAGACTGAACAAGCAACACATTATAATCAATTGTATTGAGAATTTCAAATATCGAATATTTAGAGACGGAACAAGTAACACATTATAATGAATTGTACTGAGAATTTTTGCTAGTTTCTTCTTCTTCTTCTTCTTCTTCTTCTTCTTCTTCTTCTTTCTTCTTCTTCTTCTTCTTCTTTTCTTCTTTTCTTCTTCCATACTGACTTATAGCAAGACATCTTACATCTCGTACAAATCTCCTTGTTTGCATCATCTCCCCAGTATAACATACAGTCGTTTAGGCATGCATCTATCTTCTTGTAGTTCAAGCCAAGCTTGTTAATAATCTTCTTTGCTTCATAAAAAGATGGAAGGAATTTAGCTTGAGGGAAAGCATCTCCCAGTAATTCCATTAGCATGGACATCGCCTTGTCAGTCATACCACACAAGCATTTGATATGATACAACTTCACCAAGAATGACAACTTAGAATACTTGTGCATCCAGAATAAAGAGGCTTATCAACTTTGCTCATGAGGTCAAAAAATTCCTGAGCAGTTTCGTTTCTAAGAAACTCCGGTTGAGGCCCCCTACTTCATCTTTGTTGGGATCCTTACTTTTGTGAACGCCAAAAGCATCACACACAGCATCGTTCACGACATCAGCTTCTTCCACTCGAACTCCCATCTGTGAAACTACTGGAACTAACTCAGCAACCATATCTGGTCATTCTCCATGTAGTTGCCAAAATACATACTCTCACGAGAAGGGCTTAAAGATCAAATGTTCTCTAACAATATCTCTGGGATGCCACTTCTTGAAATTACATTTAGGATATGAACACGGAATCTTACCGTTTACGGCAGCATTGGTGAAAGCAAAATCTAAGAAATAGTTTAGACCAGTCAGGTATTGCAGAGTCGACCGGTGCAAGTTGATCCACGACCTATCCGTCACTGATATTGTTCAAATTTTGTGAACATATGACACGGGAAGCTCAAAGAGAAATTAAAATGAATTTCAGATAGAGTTCTTCAGCTTATAAAAGAGGCTGCCAACGGATAGATAACGGTTAAATTTTTGTAGCAGTTCCAAACTGCTGGATATTTCTAGCATTTAAAAACATTTTCTAGCGATTCTAACCTATAGAAATTTGAATTTAAAAGCATTTTCTAGCAGTTATAGCATTTATAGCGGTTTATAACTGCTAGAAAATTCAAAGCGGGAGGGAAATTTGAATTTGCCAACGGTTATTCATTTTCTAGTGGTTTAAAACCGTTAGAAATTTTTTTCCCAATGGTTATTAATGTTCTAAATCGCTAGAAATTTCCAGGGGAGGGAAATTTGAATTTCTCTGTAATGGTGTGACTTTTCTAGCGGTTATTAACCGGTAAAAATTATTAACTTTTTCCCAAGTTTTGTAGCAGTTTACAACCGTTGGAAAGTGTTAGTTAGAATATAAAATTTCTTCCAATTTTTGTAGCGGTTTGCAACTGCTAGAAATGTCGTCTTCCTTAAAAAAAAAACTTAACAAAAATATATTTTAACTATAATTTATATTAAAATAAAATTTAGTTACTATTTACTTCTCATTTTAAGAAATTCCTAAATTATATTTTTACAGTTACATCAATTTTATTCATTTCAACCTAATTATTTGGCCCAAAAGATTTAACCCAATTAATACAATAAATTGATATTTATTGAATTAAATTTAAAAATAATAATAAAATAATAAATAGGTATTAAAAGGTATAAATAATATATGTATGCATAAAATTAAAAAAACTCCATGATATGTTAAATATTAAATACATACTACAAGAAAGAATTTTAATGTTAAAAGGATATATGTTTAGCATGTTTTATATAGTGCAACAATATATTAATTAATACTTGATATAAATAAATAATAAAAGTAAACAAATAAGCATAAAATTTAAATAAATATCCATATAAAACATAACATAATAAAATCCAAATCCAAATAAAATCCTATACAAAGAAAACAGGGGAAATAAGGGGTGAGGGGTAGAGTAGAAGTAGTAGCATCATCATGATCGTCGGGCGCTGGATCCTCCTACTGGTTCTGCTTGGGGTGGACAGGCTGCTGATCGTGTTGGGGCTGGACTGGCTGCTGGTTGTGCATGGACTGGATTGGTGGCAGGCGTATGTCAGGGATCTTGGGAATCGGGATGTTTGGAGCGAAACTGATCACCACATCACGCATGCCCATCGCAGTTGCCTTCACTGGTCAAGTTGTAAATGGAACTGACGATCACGCTCTTCCATCTTGGCCTCCGTCTCTCGCCTGATTCTATGTTGCTCGTCTGAGGATGAGGAACTGGGCCACTTCACTCCTGCACTCACCTAATGGGACGCTGCTGCTGATTAGAGCTCCTCTCAGTGTATGAAGGGCCAGCACAACCTGAGCTGGGCAACCTAGTCAGTGGGGGTCCAAGACCGAGCCTGCTAACTCGACCGCTAACTCGACTAAGGTGCTGTGCTCGGCCACGACCAGCTAAAAGTGAGGCAGTGGGATCCAAGGCAGACTCCTGAGATTCCCGTAGCTCGGTATCGACCTGAGTCATCTGCGCGTATCAAAATTAATATAAAAATATTAATTAGTATGAAATAATATTTGTACTGCAATATGATATTAATATTTAATTGATTACTTATCGCTATCTCCTCAACTTCATCTGAAGTAGGATACTCGTCTCGAGACCTGTACAGAGTCGGCCATATCTCGCTATAGGTGGGCGTGTATCCCTGCTCCTGCCGCGTCTTTTTCCTCTGTAAATGAAGTGAAAGAAATTATTAATTAAAAATTAAATATATGTACACATTTAACAAATTCTTTCCAAGTACTTACATTCTCGTCATAGGTGATAGCAAAGCTCCTGGATCTAACCCTATGATGTATTGTCTGCTGCCTGACGCTCCCAGTATTTCTCTGGGAAAGAGCCTGAAACAAAATGTAAAAAAAATTAAATTGGGCAAATTGGGCAAAAAGTAAAAAAAAATTATAATTAATGCAATACTATCATACCATCTAGTTAGCTAACATCATAAAATAAACATAACTCGACCAATCTTGCTCCAGGACTCAACCAAGTATATGGCAGTATCTCTTATAGTGGCCTCGTTCCGTCACTTTTCTTTTCCTGTCACAAGTCATCCCTCCTGTTCTTCCATGCACACCCAAGTCTCTTGATTGTATTTGCCTTCAACTCTCCTCCCAGGATAAATTTACTCTGTAATTAAAAAAATAAAAAATTATATTCATTTTGCTAATATAAAGAAAAACTAAATTAAATAAATAACAAAGGAGAACTAAACAATTAAAAAATTTAATAAAATATAGATTCATTTAACTATTTAAAAATATTAGAAATTAAAAATAGAGGAATCAATAACAAATCATAAGCAAACAATTAAGAATTAAAAAAAAATATAGTTTCATTCAACTAATTTAAAAATATCATAAGTAATAAATTAATGAAATAAATAAAAATTTATAATCAAACAATTAAG